>NC_057812.1:417748253-417759333 GCF_018294505.1 Triticum aestivum | reverse complement strand
CCTCCTCCTTCCCCGTTCTGGATCTGGGCGGAGCGCCCGACCCCAACGTCCCTTGTTCCACCGCGACCACCATGCGCCCCGCTGCCTAGGAGCTCGTCGCACGCCTCGTCGTCAACCACTTCCTCGCCCCCGACCACGCCTACGAGCCAGGACGCCCCCACGACGCGCACCGTGCCCAAGCACCGCCGCCTTCGCCCTGCAGCTCCTCCAGCGTCGCTCCACCGAGCCCTCCGCCGGACCCCCTCGTTCCGATCTGGATTGGCACCGGAGCCGATCCTTGACGCCTCGCCGGACTGCTTCGTCGCCGGATCTCCTCCCCTGCGTCGCCTCGTCCCCGTCCTCCTCCTCGACCCCCATTGCCTAGACCCCACGACCGCCGGTGAGGCCCTGGCCTCTCTTCCTCCCCCTGCCACATCTGCTCCTCATGCCGTCGTGCACACGCGCGCCCGCACGGCCATAGACGCGCCCGCTCACCTATCCCGCATCACCACCGCGGCACTCGCCGCTCCGGCCGCTCGTCCTACGAGCGCGCCCGCGCCGTGCTTGTTTGCACCGCGCCGCTCGACGCCCTCATTCCCCGCGGCGCCCGTCGTCGGGTTCGCCCGCACGCCCGAACCGCTCGGGCTGGTGCCCGACACCCGGCACCCGCAAAGCCCCTCTGGGCCAATGACAGGGGGCCCCACGCCCAGAATGATTCAAAAAAAAGAGAAAATAATAATAATAATAAAATTAATCAATTAATTAATTAAGGAATTAATTAGGTTAATTAATTATAATTAGATTAACCTAATCGCTAATTAACCTAATTAACTGTTAGTTAATTAAAACAGAGTATGACGATCGGGACCCACCTGTCAGGTTGACCAAGTCAACTACTGACGTCATGCTGACGTCATCATGACGTCAGCAGACACTATTCTGGATAATGTTGATTAAATTAATTAAATAAATTATAAAAATGATTTAAACTTTAGAAAATCAATATAAAATAAACCGTAGCCCGGATGGAAAAACTTTATACATGAAAGTTGCTCAGAACGACGAGACGATTCCGGATACGCAGTCCGTTCGTCCGCCACACACCCCTAACCTATCAAACTCGCAACTTTTCCCCTCCGGTTCATCTGTCCGAAAACGGAAACACCGGGAATACTTTCCCGGATGTTTCCCCCCTTCGTCGGTATCACCTACTACCGCGATTGGGCACACCTAGCATCGTTACTTGTCATGTCATGCATCGATATGCATTTGTTTGCATTGTATTCATTGTTTCTTCCCCCCTCTTCTCTCCGGTAGACTACGAGACCGACGCTGCTGCTGCCCAGTTCGACTACGGAGTTGACGACCCC
The DNA here is from genome assembly GCF_018294505.1 of Triticum aestivum. Classification (NCBI taxonomy): domain Eukaryota; kingdom Viridiplantae; phylum Streptophyta; class Magnoliopsida; order Poales; family Poaceae; genus Triticum; species Triticum aestivum. The sequence continues at coordinate 417,757,984 of NC_057812.1, read as the reverse complement.
TCTCTCTTGCCAGAGCAACCAGGCAAGCCCCCCCCCTTGATCACCAGATATCGCCTATTCTACTCTATACTGCTTGCATTAGAGTAGTGTAGCATGTTACTGCTTTCCGTTGATCCTATTCTGATGCATAGCCTGACATTGTTGCTACACCTGTTGATACCTTACCTGCAATCCTAAATGCTTAGTATAGGATGCTAGTTTATCATCATTGGCCCTACATTCTTGTCAGTCTGCCTTGCTATCCTATTGGGCCGTGATCACTCGGGAGGTGATCACGGGTATATACTATACATACATACATACTATACAGATGGTGACTAAAGTCGGGTCAGCTCGAAGAGTACCCGCGAGTGATTCACGGATTGGGGGCTGAAAGGACCTTTGTCCCGACGGCCCTCTGTGTGGATCTTTGTGGCGGAGCGACAGGGCAGGTTGTGACCGCCTAGGAGAGAGGTGGGCCTGGCCCTGTTCGGCGTTCGCGGATATTTAACGCGCTTAACGAGATCTTGGTATTTGATCTGAGTTGTCTACGAGCCTATACGCACTAACCATCTACATGGGAGTAGTTATGGGTATCCCGACGTCGTGGTATCAGCCGAAGCACTTCAGACGTCAGCGACGGAGCGGCGCGCGCCGGATTGGAACGTAAGCCTGCTCTTGTATTAAGGGGGCTAGTTCTGCTTCCGGCCGCCCTCGCAACGTGCAGGTGTGCTATGGGCGATGGGCCCAGACCCCTGTGCGCTTAGGTTTAGACCGGCGTGCTGGCCTCTCTGTTTTGCCTAGGTGGGGCTGCGACGTGTTGATCTTCCGAGGCCGGGCATGACCCAGGAAAGTGTGTCCGGCCAAATGGGATCAAGCGTGTTGGGTTATGTGGTGCACCCCTGCAGGGAAGTTAATCTATTCGAATAGCCGTGATCTTCGGTAACAGGACGACTTGGAGTTGTACCTTGACCTTATGACAACTAGAACCGGATACTTAATAAAACACACCCTTCCAAGTGCCAGATACAACCGGTGGTCGCTCTACCTCAGGGATATGAGGAGGGGATCGCCGGGTAGGATTATGCTATGAGATGCTATTTGGAGATGTTACTTGGAGATGCTACTTGGAGGACTTCAATCCACTCTCTTCAGCTTGATGCAAGACGGTGGCTGCGAGAAGCGTAGTCTTCGACAGGATTAGCTATCCCCCTCTTATTCTGGCATTCTGCAGTTCAGTCCACTGATATGGCCTCCTTACACATATACCCATGCATATGTAGTGTAGTTCCTTGCTTGCGAGTACTTTGGATGAGTACTCACGGTTGCTTTCTTCCCCTTTTTCTCCCCTTTCCTTTCTTTCTGGTTGTCGCAACCAGAGGCTGGAGTCCAGGAGCCAGACGCCACCGTCGACGACGACCCCTACACTAGAGGTGCCTACAACTACGTGCTGCCCGCTGATGACGACCGGGAGTAGTTTAGGAGGATCCCAGGCAGGAGGCCTGCGCCTCTTTCGATCTGTATCCCAGTTTGTGCTAGCCTTCTTAAGGCAAACTTGTTTAAATTATGTCTGTACTCAGATATTGTTGCTTCCTCTGACTCGTCTATGATCGAGCACCTATATTCGAGCCCTCGAGGCCCCTGGCTTGTATTATGATGCTTGTATGACTTATTTATGTTTTAGAGTTGTGTTGTGATATCTTCCCGTGAGTCCCTGATCTTGATCGTACACATTTGCGTGCATGATTAGTGTACGATTGAATCAGGGGCGTCAGAACACTCCACCCACGGGGAAGCCTTGCGGCAGCCCAGTATCGGTCAAGCATTTGTGTGTAACTTGTCCCACGGAAAACTTGTAGTTCAAGGCATAGTCCACTATTCAAGTTGTGATCTAGTGTAGCATAAAATTCTAAGTGGAAATTCAGCTTAACATTCTCCACTAAGCACTGGTATATAAACAAGGGAAATTTGCATTTGTGCCCCTAAGTCGAACCCACCACTCAAATTTACCCCTAATTTTAAAGCATGCTCAAATTTGCCCCTCTGTCATTACTTCACATTATAAAAACGCCCTTCCGTGTCATTACCATCCGATCAAAGTGCTTTAACCATCTACGGGACGTTTATTAGACATTTTTCCCCAGCCTCCATGTGTCAGTTACATGTGGGGTCTGCTCAGAAAAAATAAAAAGGAAAAACTCTTTCTCACACACACACTTACATGTGCCCCCTCACGGCCTCTCTCTCTCACCTCCCACCTCTCTCCCCTACCTCACGGCCTCTCTCTCTCACTTTCGGCGAGCGCCGGTGTAGGAACAAAGTTTTTCTACCAGAGGGGGTGAATGGGACTTTAAAATTTTCTTCGTAAAACTTAAATCTCTTAGAACCTAGTAGTGGAAAGAGGTAAAAACAGACTACATTGAACTAAGGAAAAGTACCGAAAGGAAAGTAAGGCAAGAATCGATGAACATCATATGAATGAAAATGCATTGAAGATAAGTAAGGGTTAAAAAGGTAACTGAGGATGCTCGAAGGCGACAAGGTATTTGAAGGAAATATGCCCTAGAGGCAATAATAAAGTTGTTATTTTATATTTCCTTATATCATGATAAATGTTTATTATTCATGCTAGAATTGTATTAACCGGCAACTGATACATGTGTGGATACATAGACAAAACACCGTGTCCCTAGTAAGCCTCTACTAGACTAGCTCGTTAATCAAATATGGTAAAGTTTCCTAACCATAGGCATGTGTTGTCATTTGATTGCATGCGTACTAACATGATTATTGAGGATGAGAGGGATTTGAAATTGAAGTTTTTCTGTAAAAATATTGGAAGCCTTGTCAAGCCTGACAGGAACCTAGATCAGATCAATTCATTTCTTGAGACCTACTGATGACCGACAAGTGTAGGGGATCTATCGTAGCCTTTTCGATAAGTAAGAGTGTCGAACCCAACGAGGAGCAGAAGGAAATGATAAGCGGTTTTCAGCAAGGTATTCTCTGGAAGCACTGAAATTATCGGTAACAGATAGTTTTGTGATAAGGTAATTTGTAATGGGTAACAAGTAATAAAAGTAAATAAGGTGCAGCAAGATGGACCAATCCTTTTTGTAGCAAAGGACAAGCCTGGACAAACTCTTATATAAAGGAAAGTGCTCCCGAGGACACATGGGAATTATCGTCAAGCTAGTTTTCATCACGTTCATATGATTCGCGTTCGATACTTTGATAATTTGATATGTGGGTGGACCGGTGCTTTGGTACTTCCCTTACTTGGACAAGCATCCCCCTTATGATTAACCCCTATTGCAAGCATCCGCAACTACAACAGATGTATTAAGGTAAACCTAACCATAGAATGAAACATATGCATCCAAATCAGTCCCTTACGAAGCAACGCATAAACTAGGGTTTAAGCTTCTGTCACTCTAGCAACCCATCATCTACTTATTACTTCCCAATGCCTCCCTCTAGGCCCAAACAATGGTGAAGTGTCATGTAGTCGGTGTTCACATGACACCACTAGAGGGATGACAACATACATCTCATCAAAATATCGAACGAATACCAAATTCACATGACTACTTATAGCAAGACTTCTCCCATGTCCTCAGGAACAAACGTAACTACTCACAAATCATATTCATTTTCATAATCATAAGGGTGTTAATATGCATAATGGATCTGAACATATGATCTTCCACCAAGTAAACCAACTAGCATCAACTAAGAGGAGTAATCAACACTACTAGCAACCCACAGGTACCAATCTGAGGTTTGGATACAAAGATTGGATACAAGAGATGAACTAGGGTTTGAGATGAGATGGTGCTGGTGAAGATGTTGATGGAGATAGACCCCCTCTCAATGAGAGGATCATTGGTGATGACGATGGTGATGATTTCCCCCTCCTGGAGGGAAGTTTCCCCGGCAGAACAGCTCCGTCGGAGCCCTAGATTGGTTCCGCCAAGGTTCCGCCTCGTGGCGGCGGAGTTTTGTCCTGTGAGCGAGCTTATGATTTTTTTCCTCGACGAAAGACTCCATATAGCCAAAGATGGGCATCAGAGGGCCACCAGGGGGCCCACGAGGCAGGGGGCACGCCCAGGGGGTAGGGCGTGCCCCCCACCCTCTTGGACGGTGGGTGGCCCCCCTCTGGTACTTCTTTCGCCCAATATTTTTATATATTCTGAAAATAATTCCCGTGGAGTTTCAGGACTTTTGGAGATGTGCAGAATAGGTCTCTAATATTTGCTCCTTTTCCAGCCCAGAATTCCAGCTCCTGGCATTCCCCCTCTTCATGTAAACCTTGTAAAATAAGAGAGAAAAGGCATAAGTATTGTGACATAATGTGTAATAACATCCCATAATGCAATAAATATTGATATAAAAGCATGATGCAAAATGGATGTATCACCTACCAGCAGAATAAGGACAACGCCATGGACACCCAGCTCCATGGTGATCTCATTGAGCACCAGTGGCAACTGTATGGGAGGTAGACTCCCATTCTATTCATTTGATCTTATTTGTATTCATGTGAGATTTAAATAATTATTTTCATCCTGGACCATTCATTGTTATTTTAATTATTTGGATTGGAACATTTGTTCTAATTGAGATGATTATTGTACTATATGATGCTAAAACATTAATAGGCTTGATTTATATGAAGGAAATATATCCTAGAGGCAATAATAAGGTTGTTATTTTATATTTCCTTATTCATGATAAAGGTTTATTATTCATGCTATAATTGTATTGATCGGAAACCTAAATACATGTGTGAATACATAAACAAATATTGTGTCCCTAGTAAGCCTCTACTAGACTAGCTCGTTGATCAAAGATAGTTAAGATTTCCTAACCATAGACATGTGTTGTCATTTGATAACGGGTTCACATCATTAGGAGAATGATGTGATGGACAAGACCCATACGTTAGCTTAGCATAATGATCGTTAAATTGCTATTGCTTTCTTCATGTCAAATACATATTCCTTCGACTATGAGATTATGCAACTCCTGGACACTGGAGGAATACCTTGTGTGCTATCAAATGTCACAACATAACTGAGTGATTATAAAGATGCTCTACAGGTATCTCCGAGGTGTTTGTTGGGTTGGCATAGATCGAGATTAGGGTTTGTCACTCTGAGTATCGAAGAGGTATCTCTAGGCCCTCACAGTAATGCACATCATAATAAGCCTTGCAAGCAATGTGACTAATGAGTTAGTTGCGGGATGATGCATTACGGAACAAGTAAAGAGACTTGCCAGTAACGAGATTGAACTAGGTTGAAGATACCGACGATCGAATCTCAGGTAAGTAATATACCGATGACAAAGGGAATAACGTATGTTGTCATAACGGTTGTACCAGTAAAGATCTTCAAAGAATATGTAGGAACCAATATGAGCATCCAGGTTCTGCTATTAGTTATTGATCGGAGAGGTGTCTCGATCATGTCTACATAGTTCTCGAACCCGTAGGGTCCGCACGCTTAACGTTCGATGACGATTTTGTATTATATGAGTTATGTGATTTGGTGACCGAATGTTGTTTGGAGTCCTGGATGAGATCACGGACATGACGAGGGGTCATGAAATGGTCGAGAGGTAAATATTGATATATAGTACGATGGTATTCGGACATCGGAAGTGTTTTGGGATGCACCGGGTACTTATCGGGTCACCGCAAGGGGTTCCGGGCACCACCCCCCCCCCCCCCCCCCGGCAAAAGATATGGGCCTTATTGGCCAAGAGGGAAAACACACCAGCCACGAAGGGGCTGGTGCACCCCACCATATGGTCTGGCCAAATTGGAGAAGGAAGGAGGAAGAAGGAAAGGGAAAAGGGGATAGGATTCCCCCTTCCCCCTCTTCTCTTCCTACTCCGAATAGGAATAGGAAAGGGGGGGCGAATTGGGAGGACCCCAAGTAGGATTCCTCCTACTTGGGGTGCCCCCTTGGCTGCCTCTCCTCCCCTCCAACCTATATATATGAGGGGGGGGCACCGCTAGAACACACACCAACGATTGTTAGCCGTGTGCGCCCCCCCCCCTCCACCACCGTTTACGCCTCCGGTCATATCTTCGCAGTGCTTAGGCGAAGCCCTGCGCGGATCACTTCACCATCACCATCACCATGCTGTTGTGCTGACGGGACTCTCCCTCGACACTTTGCTGGATCAAGAGTTCAAGGGATGTCATCGAGCTGAACGTGTGCAGAACTCGGAGGTGGCGTACATTCGGTGCTTGATCGGTCGGAACAAGAAGAAGTTAAACTACATCAACCACGTTGTCAAACGCTTCCGCTTTCGGTCTACGAGGGTACGTATACACACTCTCCCCCTCTCGTTGCTATGCATCTCCTAGATAGATCTTGCGTGAGCGTAGGAATTTTTTTGAAATTGCATGCTACGTTCCCCAACAGTATTTGTTCTAACAGTTCGTCCTTCTACACAAATCTGGTTGGAGGGGTTGTGACTTAACACGAAGGATAAATTCCCTTCACCCTATTCTCCTCGACAATAAATTTCAACCAATATCGATCACTCATGGTAGATACTTGAAGGCGATCTCCGAACCATTACAGACTCTTCTTCAAGAACCACAATCACTCTTAGTCTCTGAATAAATTGACACCTAACCATCTAGAGACTTTGCAGCTCTCAAGAGTAATAGGTGGAGCGTATTAAACTTAGATTCCAGTGATGTTGAACCACTATCTAATTCTTCGGCTCTAGGGTTTTTTCTCTCGGTGGATTTTAAACTCAAATCGCTTAGATAGTGGGTTTCTCAACAATCTTCTCCGAAATCAAATGGAGCAGCCACCGGACAAAGCCGGCGCGGGGTGTCTATTTATAGCCACAGCCTTCCCAGATGGGAAATGACCATTTTGGGCACGAGGTCCAACCAATGGCCAACCGACACGTTCACAATGGTCAGATTTTTGAGCAACGGTAATATTACTTGAGGAACAAGTAATGCTAACTCCTTGGTCCGAGGCAAATCTCTCGCAGCGAAGAAGATCACAGTCTCTTGCTGGCAAGTATTTACTTGGAGCACAAAGAGATTTCTCTCACAACTTTCATAGGATTTGGGTTTAGCATCAGAGAATCAATGCTTCGAATGCTACACCCCTCTTAATAGTACGGTGGTCCTATGACTCAATGAAAGAAGAAGAACAATGAACCAAATGCTACATCTTCACTCTGTCTTCATTCTTCTCTGAACGCAGTCATATGCTTCGAACAGACATCGAGCTAATTGCTTAAACTTCAACAATTTTTAGGGGTCACTCTTGTTAGCTTTATCTTCGATGATAACCTTTGCTACACAGCAGGGAGATTATCTTCGTCCTTTGCATCAAACTCCTCGATACTTCAGGGACCTGTTACTCTGTGTGCAATAGCAAACACATAAGTCCCACACTGTTTATGTCAACAAACTCTAAAACATAAGGGGACTATCATTGCACAAACAGCCGGCTGCCCAGGGATCGTGCGCTGCCGTCGCTAGCTCCCCACATGTTGCAGCCCTTCCTCCATCCCTCCCCTCTCTCCCTCTCTCCCTCCCTCCCTCTCCCTTCCTCCCTCCTTGTGCAAAGCGCCATTGTCGCTGCTGCCTTTGTCCCGGTGCGACCAACGACAACCCCAAGAGCCTCCACCTCGCCAGGAAGCACTTACGAGATGCCCTCGCTGTCCCATCTTACTAATTCGACCAGATAAGTTCAGGACTGAGTGCCACAATGCATCTTCCCCGCCTCCCATCTCAAATTGTCGCCGCCGATTCGACGCCGTTGAAGCTCCCCGACCGACCCCTTACATTCCCTAAGCATCCTGAGGTACCTAGAAAGATGTGAACATCCTCTACAGTGGGCCTCGTGACCTCGGGTCATCTTCCTCACGAGCTCCGAGCTCTACCATGGTCGTCGTCATCAAAGTACACCCTTCGGTCTTCCCCGACCCCCAGTAGCATCGCCATCGTGCTCCTAGTCATCTGCTTAGTCTCGCACATCCTATTAGCCTCTCCCTCTCGCACAATGGCTCGCCCGCTTGCCCGCCCAGAGTCATCGCGGGAACGGTCTTCACCGCCAACTCCAGCGATCATATGGCTAGAAGTCACCATATGTGTACGCGGTCGAGCTAGGCCTATCACGTGGTTCCCTCAGCCATCCTCCCTGCAGCCTCCCGGCGTGCCTCCACCGCAAGATTTGGTCACCGCCGGCAACCCTTGAAGGAATTAGTTTAGGCGCATAGTAGTTTAGTTTAATATAAATGAGAATATGCAGCTAAGCAGTTGACCCACTGTTAATTAACATAATTTATTTTAGAAAATAATAATAAGGCAATGACACATGGGCCCTATATCTAGTTTGACCGGTCCTTGCATAATTTTCTGTTTTGTTTTTTTGGTGGGGCGCATATAAGTGAGAGTGGGAGGGGGTGAAAGAAAGATTCTTTTTCTTTTTCTTTTTTCTGAGTGGGTCCCACATGTAAGAGACACATGGAGGTAGGGGCAAAATGTCTAATAATAAACTCCCCGTAGACGGTCAAAGCCCTTTGACCAGACGGTAACAGCATGAAATGGCATTTTTATAAGGTGAACTAACGGTAGATGGGCAAATTTGAGCATTGATAATCCCCAAGTGCAGGGAATCATCGTAGCAATTCCCAAAGGTGGAAGTGATAAGTATGGAGTGTCGAACCCACAAGGAGCTAAAGGTAAGATCAATATTCTCTCAAGTCCTATCTTCCACTAATACGACTCTACGTACACCGATCGTTTGCTTCCAACTAGAAACAAAAAATAAAACTATGTTGTGGGTATGAAGAGGATAACTTTGCATGATATCGAAGAGCTAAAATACAAAAGTAGGTGTTGTTATCATAAAGTTAGAATATATTACTAAATCAGAGGGGTATTAATATGCATAATGGATCTGAACATATGATCTTCCACCAAGTAAACCAACTAGCATTAACTACAGGGAGTAATCAACACTACTAGCATCCCACAGGTACCAATCTGAGGTTTGGATACAAAGATTGGATACAAGAGATGAACTAGGGTTTGAGATGAGATGGTGCTGGTGAAGACGTTGATGGAGATTAACTCCCTCCCAATGAGAGGATCGTTGGTGATGACGATGGTGACGATTTCCCCCTCCCGGAGGGAAGTTTCCTCGGCAGAACAGCTCCACCGGAGCCCTAGATTGGTTCCGCCAAGGTTCCGCCTCGTGGTGGCGGAGTTTCGTCCCGTGAGCTAGCTTATGATTTTTTTCCTCGATGAAAGACTCCATATAGCCAAAGATGGGCATCAGATGGCCACCAGGGAGCCCACGAGGCAGGGGCCGCACCCAGGGGGGTAGGGCGTGCCCCCACCCTCGTGGATGGTGGGTGGCCCCCCTCTGGTACTTCTTTCGCCCAATATTTTTTATATATTCTGAAAATAATTCCCGTGGAGTTTCAGACTTTTGGAGATGTGCAGAATAGGTCTCTAATATTTGCTCCTTTTCCAGCCCAGAATTCCAGCTGCTGGCATTACCCCTCTTCATGTAAACCTTGTAAAATAAGAGAGAAAAGGCATAATTATTGTGACATAATTTGGAATAACAGCCCATAATGCAATAAATATCGATATAAAAGCATGATGCAAAATGGACGTATCAACTCCCCCAAGCTTAGACCTCGCTTGTCCCCAAACGAAAGCCGAAATCGAAAAATATGTCCACATGTTTAGAGAT
>NC_057812.1:417603709-417747420 GCF_018294505.1 Triticum aestivum | reverse complement strand
ATGGGCCTACCTCGTGGATGACTCGGGCACCTTCTTGACATGATACCTACGCCAAAAATTCTTACAAATCCAGAAACCTCCAGAAAATAAACCTAGATCGGGAGTTCCGCCGCCGCAAGCCTCTATAGCCACCGAAAACCAATCTAGACCCGTTCCGGCACCCGGTCGGAGGGGGGAATCCCTCTTCGGTGGCCATCTTCATCATCCCGGTGCTCTCCATGACGAGGAGGGAGTAGTTCTCCCTTAGGGCTGAGGGTATGTACCAGTAGCTATGTGTTTGATCTCTCTCTCTCTCGTGTTCTTGAGGTGGCATGAACTTGATGTATCGCGAGCTTTGCTATTATAGTCGGATCTTATGATGTTTCTCCCCCTCTACTCTCTTGTAATGGATTGAGTTTTCTCTTTGAAGTTATCTTATCGGATTGAGTCTTTAAGGATTTGAGAACACTTGATGTATGTCTTGCATGTGCTTATCTGTGGTGACAATGGGATATCACGTGATCCACTTGACGCATGTTTTGGTGATCAACTTGCGAGTTCCGTGACCTTGTGAACTTATGCATAGCGGTTGGCACACGTTTTTGTCTTGACTCTTCGGTAGAAACTTTGGGGCACTCTTTGAAGTTCTTTGTGTTGGTTGAATAGATGAATATGAGATTGTGTGATGCAGATTGTATAATCATACCCACGGATACATGAGGTGTCATTGGAGTATCTAGGTGACATTAGGGTGTTGGTTGATTTTTGCCTTAAGGTGTTATTCTAGTATGAACTCTATGATAGATCTAACAGAAAGAATAACTTTCTGTTATTTTACTACGGACTCTTGAATAGATCGATCAGAAAGAATAACTTTGAGGTGGTTTCGTACCCTACAATAATCTCTTCGTTTGTTCTCCGCTATTAGTGACTTTGGAGTGACTCTTTGTTGCATGTTGAGGGATAGTTATATGATCCAATTATGTTATTATTGTTGAGAGAACTTGCACTGGTGAAAGTATGAACCCTAGGCCTTGTTTCAACGCATTGCAATACCATTTGTGCTCACCTTTATCATTAGTTACCTTGCTGTTTTTATATTTTCAGATTACAAAAACCTATATCTACCATCCATATTGCACTTGTATCACCATCTCTTCATCGAACTAGTGCACCTATACAATTTACCATTGTATTGGATGTGTTGGGGACACAAGAGGCTCTTTGTTATTTGGTTGCAGGGTTGCTTGAGAGAGACCATCTTCATCCTACGCCTCCCATGGATTGATAAACCTTAGGTCATCCACTTGAGGGAAATTTTCTACTGTCCTACAAACCTATGCACTTGGAGGCCCAACAACATCTACAAGAATAAGGTCGTGTAGTAGACATCACTAACACTCACGCAATATTTGTGGTTATGTAGTTTTAATCGGACACAAAGAAAGATATGGGCTTATAGTTTTGCCTCCCAACCTTTTACCTCAAGGGTAATGTCAACAATAATAGTTCATGAAAACCCACATCCAATTAGCCATATATATTAGAATCTTTCCAATACATTGTGCTTGCCAAAGGATAAAATGTAAAAAGGAAAGGTGAAGATCACCATGACTCTTGCATGAAGTATAAGACAAGAATAAAAGATAGGCCCTTCGCAGAGGGAAGCAGAGGTTGTCATGTGCTTTTATGGTTGGATGCACAAAATCTTAATGCGAAAGAACGTCACTTTATATTGCCACTTGTGATATGGACTTTTACTATGCAGTCCATCGCTTTTATTTCTTCCACATCACAAGATCGTATAAAGCTTATTTTCTCCACACTAATAAATCATACATATTTAGAGAGCAATTTTTGTTGCTTGCAACGATGACAACTTACTTGAAGGATCTTACTCAATCCATAGGTAGATATGGTGGACTCTCATGGCAAAACTAGGTTAAGGATATTTGGAAGCACAAGTAGTATCTCTACTTAGTGCAAAGAAATTGGCTAGCAAGAGAGGGAAAGGCAAGATCAAAATGTTGGATGATCCATGACAATATAATTTATCTTAGATGTAAGAAAACATAACCCATTACATTGTCTTCCTTGTCCAACGTCAACTCTTTAGCATATCATACTTTAATGAGTGCTCACAATCATAAAAGATGTCCAAGATAGTATATTTATATGTGAAAACCTCTCTTTGTTACTTCCTATTAATTGCAACGATGACCAAAACTATGTTTGTCAACTCTCAACAACTTTTATTCATCATACTCTTTATATGTGAAGTCATTACTCTCCATACGATCCATATGATCTCTTTATTTCTTTTTGTTTCCTTTTCTTTTATTCTATTCCCTCAAGATCATAGCAAAATAATCAAGCCCTTGACTCAACACTAATATTTATTATAAAAAGCTCATGGACTCGATTACATAGAAGGATCATAAAGAAAAACTCACAACTAGATCATACTAAAACTTTATTCTACTAGATCAAGATATTACCAAAATGATCGAACTAAGAAAAACGGTAAAGATAAAAGTGATGGTGATACGATACCGAGGCACTCCCCCAAGCTTGGCAGTTGCCAAGGGGTGTGCCCATACCCGTGTGTTTATGTCTCCTTCTTCGGGGGTGGTGATGGTGGAGTTGTTGATGATGTGGGCTTCTTCCTTAATTTGCACTTGAGGATAGAATTTTGCTCCCTTAGGTCCTCGATTTCCCGCTCAAGGCTTAATACCTTTTTGAATAGTTCTTGTTTGTTCTCCTACTAGAGACAAAAAGGGATAAACTCGATCTTAGGTTTCTTTGCTCTATTGGGGAGGCTTGACTTTTTAAACTCCACATGCATGTCCCCAGGTTGAGGTAATGGGACTTCATCTTAATCTGAGCTCGTCTCCTCCTTTCCCCTAGGCTCATAGTCTTCTTCTATGACGCCCCCGATTTGACCGTACACTAATCATACACGCAAATATATATGATCAAGATCAAGGACTCATGGGAAGATATCACAACACAACTCTACACAAAAATAAAATAATACAAGCTTTATATTACAAGCCAGGGGCCTCGAAGGCTCGAATACATATGTTGGAAGACACAAGAGTCAGTGGAAGCAATACTATCTGAGTACAAACATAAGTTTAACAAGTTTGCCTTAAGAAGGCTAGCACAAAAGTAGCAACAATCGAAAAGGCAAGGCCTCCTGCCTGGGACCTCCTAACTACTCCTCGAAGTCGAACTCCATGTAGAATCATCCTCGGGATCCTCTGGCTCCTGGACTCCATCATCTGGTCGCAACAACCGGGTATAGAAAGGGGGAAAAGGGGGAGCAAAGCAACCATGAGTACTCATCCAAAGTACTCGCAAGCAAGGAGCTACACTACATATGCATTGGTATCAATGAAATGGGTAGTATCCGTGGACTGAACAGCAGAATGCCAGAATAAGAGGGGGATAACTAGTCCTATCAAAGGCTATGCTTCTGGCAGCCTGCATCTTGAAGCAGTAGAAGAGAGTAGATGGTAAGTTAACCGGGTATCATCGCATAACATAATCCTACTCGGCGATCCTCTCCTCGTCACCCTGTGAGAGAGCGATCACCGAGTTGTATCTGGCACTTGAAAGGGTGTGTTTCATTAAGTATCCGGTTCTAGTTGTCATAAGGTCAAGGAACAACTCCGGGTCATCCTTTTACAGAGGGACACGGCTATTCAAATAGATAAACTTCCCTGGAGGGTGCACCACATTTCCCAACACGCTCAATCCCCTTTGGCCGGACACACTTTCTTGGGTCATGCCCGGCCTCGGAAGATCAACACGTCGCAGCCCTACCTAGGCACAACAGAGAGGTCAGCACGCCGGTCTAAATCCTATGCGCGCAGGGGTCTGGGCCCATCGCACATTGCACACCTGCACATTGTGAGGGCGGCCAGTGAGCAGACCTAGCAACCTCCATTACAAAGGAAGTTGTGTTACACGGTCCAACCCGGCACGCCGCTTAGTCGCTGACATCATGAAGGCTTCGGCTGATACCACGACGTCGAGTGCCCATAACTGTTCCTGCGTAGTTGGTTAGTGCGTATACGCCAGTGGCCAGACTCAGAGCAAATACCAAGATCTTGTTAAGCGTGTTATTTTGAAGTAACCGCGGACACCGACCAGGGCCAGGCCCACCTCTCTCCTAGGTGGTCTCAACCTGCCCTGTCGCTCCACCACAAAGATCCACCCAGAGGGCCCTCGGGACAAAGGTCCTTTCAGCCCCCAATCCGTGAAGCACTCGCGGGTACTCTACGAGCCAACCCGTCTTTAGTCATCACATGTATCATGTATAAGATATATAATATATATACCCGTGATCACCTCCCTGGTGATCACGGCCCGATAGTATAGCATGGCAGACGGACAAGAATGTAGGGCCACTGATGGAATACTAGCATCCTATATTAAGCATTTAGGATTGCAGGTAATGGTAACAATAGTAGTAGCAAAGACAGGCTATGCATCAGAATAGGATTAACGGAAAGTGGTAACATGCTACACTACTCTAATGCAAGCAATAGAGAGAATAATAGGCGATATTTGGTGATCAGGGGGGCTTGCCTGGTTGCTCTGGCAAGAAGGGTTCGTCGTCGATGTAGTCGATCACAGGGGTACCGACATCGGTCCCGGGGTCTACCGGAAAGAAGTAATGGAGGGGAACACAATAAATAACAAAGCAGTCAAAGCATCACAAAGCATAACATGGCAATACATGGTGCTAGAGGCAACATAACGCAGTACTAGGTGATACTGGCAAAGGGGGGAAAACATCCGGGAAAGTATTCCCAGTGTTTCGCGTTTTTGGACAGACGGACCGGAGGGGGAAAGTTGCATGTTCGCTAGGCTAGGGATGTGTGACAGACGAATGGGCTGCGCATTCGGATTCGTCTCGTCGTTTTGAGAAACTTTCCTGTAGAAAGTTTTCCGAACCGGGCTATGGTTGAATTCCAATGAATTTCCAAAGTTTTTTGAAAATCCCTGAAATTCCGCTAAGTCTGAGAAGCCCTCATTTTTAAACACCACTTAGCCATTTTCTGGAGGCTATTGCTATTGATCTGTACATCCTATGATTTTGTGCCTTATATCAATTGTGAGCATTTTTCTGCGATCTACATGTTAGTATCACTTTTACCCATATTAGAGCTCATTAGCTTGATCATCAACAGCTCTAAAGTAGTCATGAAAATAAAGCTGCTTTCAGTCTTTCACTTAACAGAACTTAGACTTTTGTCATTTTCATAGCATTTAAACCTCGCCCCTTTTGAAATTGGTCCAATGAAATGTTTTGATCCTTGTCAAGTGTACTACATATCCGTATAATTTTTACCCATGTTGGGAAAAGTTTTGTTGTTGTTTTGCTGCTGTACAAATTGGCATCCAGTGTAGATTTGCAAAAGCTAGCACGCGCTACAGTGCACACACACTCACGCACACACAGCATGATGCACAACACCACGACCATGGCTAGCAGCGGAAGCAGTGCAGAGCATCAGTAGGGGTAGGCAGCAACAGCAGAACAAAAGGGCACCAAGAGGAGGCAGCCGCAGCACACAACAGCAAGCATCAGGTGGTGGCGAGGCCGTGCGCGCACATGCATGAGAGCGCGGGTAGGGGCGCTAGCAGCAGCAAAGCATGTCGCGGCAAGGAACAACAAGCAGCAGACGAGCAGCGCATGGCCGCGGTGTTCGGCCAGAACGGAACATGAGCTCGGAAATGAGTAGGGCAATGGGTTAGGCGGCATATACTGGGTGTCCCGTGCACGCACATAGCATCAGAAGGAGCAGGTGAGCACGGCCTCGTCGTATTCGACGGCCATGGCGGACAGTGGTGCCGGAGCTTGTGGCTTTCTTGCTAGGGGAGGAACCGGAGCTCGGGAACAGAGGCAAAGGGGGAGTGGCTCACCGACGGAGCTCATGGAGGCTCTTCGGAGGCTTAGAAGTGCACGACAGCGACGAATCGAGGCGGCGGACGACGGTGATCGACGGGGATGTAGTGACTCGATCCGTTCTGCCCGAGGCGGTCTTGCTCGAACAGATCACAGTAGTCGATGTAGACGACGGAGGCGCGCCACCGGACATCTTCACGAGTCCTATGGACGATGGTGGCCGCGAGAACGGCTACAGCCGTGGTGGCGGACGACTCTGTTGCGTGCGGGTGAGAGGAGAACGAGCGAGGGAGGGGGTGGGCTAGGGTTTGCCCAGGGGCTCGACGATGACTAATAGGACATCGGGGAGCACTGATGGACGACATGTGGCGATCTACGATGCCGACGAGCGCCCGGCGGCCACCGCGCGCGAGGTGAGCAGTAGGTAGGAGGAGAACTCCAGGTAGGCTGGGCCGCACCTGTAGCTAGTGGGCCTAAGTGCACAGTAGATTTTCTTCATTTCCTTTTATCTTTTCTATTTTCTTTTATTTTGTTTTGTTTTGTTTTTTAATCATTTGTTTAGTTTCTTTTTTTATTTTTATTTTATTATAGTCTACTTAGGTTTTTATGAAATAATAAACTATTTCCTAATTTTAGTATAAATAAATATGCTACTGCCCCATTAGATTTGGGCAACTAAATAAAATATTTTATTATTTTATTATTTCTAAAACGCATTTAATAATTGTTTTTGCTGATGTTGTAATTAGTTCATTGCCTTTAATTACTTTATAAAAATGTGGATTACTCACTAATAATTATTATGGGTTATTGGCCACATCCACAACATTTTAGTTTTAATATTTGAAAACTTTTAGTGTTTGACCTTATTTTAAATTTGAATTTCGAATTGATTGAACTAACGCGGGATTAACTACAGTGATAGCGGTGACATGGCATCATTAGTAGAGGTTTAATGTAGCTTAATTATCTGGGCGTCACATCTTCTTCCTTCGTGGTCCAACCACAATGCTCCAAGTCCCCGTAGACCTTATGATCTGCAAGGTAATCAGCCACATAGCTTTCTCCCTCCGAATCTTGGGATGACATATTGCTCTAATCTGCAGCAGAAACAGCTCGAAACAAAGACAGAGGATATTTGCGTGATACGATGGTCAAAACCTTCGGGAGATTATATAGTGAATTTTTACCGACTGTCGTGGAAATATCTCGTCAGATGTCCTAGAGAGAGGACTTAGTCGTGGAGCCATCGCATTGAGGTTAGCTTAAAGGGGTTAATCAGGACAAAGAACGCGAGGAGTTTATACTGGTTCAGCCCCTTATGGTGAAGGTAAAAGCCTAATCCAGTTGTATGTGGAATTGCTAGGGTTTCGATGAGTGGGGAGCGAATACGCTTGACCGGCTCTCGAATATGTTGTTTCTTGTCCTAAGCCGCCGCCGGGTCGTCCCCTTATATACACCAGTTGACGCCCTGCGGCCTACAGAGTCCCGGCCGGCTCATACAACGTGTCCGGCTCGGTGATTCTTACATGCCTTACATTACAAGTTTTACATACATGGCGGTTTATACTTATGGGCCTTAAGCCGCCTTCGGGTCTGGGCCCACTACTAAGCTTATCTATGAACCGTCATGCAATCTTGGGCTCCATAACGATAAATCTTCATGGGGATGACCTGGCCCCTCCTGGGCGCGTCATACCTAATAGTTATATCCCCAACATTAGGCCCCAGGTTGATTTGAACTTGTTCATGTCAATCTTCAAGACTTAGAAAAAAAATCCTTCCTTCTCTTATCTATGAAAACCTCATAACCCGCATGACGTCACCTCCCAATATTTCCAGAAATTGCAATGAAGTCATCTTCAACGGATCTTTGCCTTAATGTCTTTCCGAATATCGAGGCGCCCATCTAGTTGGATAACCTTCATTTGCTCTCCTTGTTTTCCGCACCTGCCTGTTCGCCTGTCACCTTATAAATAGGTATGACTGGTCTTCCTCATTCTCCCCCTTTCCAGCATCTTCTTCCTCTCGCAACCCTTCTGCCACTCGAACTCCACCACCGTCGCAGAGCACCTCATCTTCCTCAACCTCGGCCGCTGCATTAGCCTGAGTTGATCCAGAGATCGGGCGACCCTCCGCGGTAGATCTGCATCCGTAAGTTTCGGCCTTTCCATACCTTAAATCTGCATTAGGGTTCACGAGCTCCTCTGTGTTCTTCATATTTTGTCGTAGTTCATCGTAGTTCATCCTCCACGATGTGTTGTGAACTTCTTGATCTAAAAATGGCGTAAAATCAATGTGGTACTTGTTTTACTTCCATTTTCAATACTAGTAGATCCCCTTTTCTTGGAAGAAAAACCTTGTGCAAGCTCATGAACTCATCTGTACTAACTTTTAGGTCTAGATTTATTTTCCTTTTCTGAACAGTCGTTGATCCAAAGTAATATCTGCAGTCTGTGAACTTGTTTCCCTCAGTACTTAACCAATTTTTTGTTACTAGCAATTTTTGAATCTCCTTAGTCATGGAGGCTTACCATGCCGGCTTATTTTTCCTTCATATACCATTAGCCCTTATTTAAACTGCCATTATGCATCTGTATTGCAATCATTAACATGTAATTTCACCAATTAACTTGAAATGGCAAATTACTTCCCTTTTGGCTTGTCCTTTCACCATGCTGCCAAAGACGACGACAGTTTGCAACTGGGTCCCTTCCACAGTCACTGAGGACACCCTGAAAGATTTTGTCATCATTGGGTATTTACCAGAAAAGAGCGTTATGTCCTACCGCGCCCCTGACCTGGCCAAAGAAAAGCCTCAGCCAAAAGATGGCAAAATCATCATCTTTACTGATCATATGAACCGGGGTTTTTCACCGCCCGGCTCAAAATTCTTCAGAGAGGTCCTGCATTTTTTCAAGCTTCATCCGCAAGACATTGGACCCAATTCCATATCAAACATCTGTAATTTCCAAGTTTTTTGCAAGGTTTATCTTCAAGAAGCACCTACTGTTGAACTCTTCAGAGAGTACTTTTACTTGAACCGCCAGAATGAGTATACCAACGGCCCTAGTTTAGAACTTGGCGGGATTTCAATTCAGCGCAGACGGGATGCTATCTTTCCCCTAGTAGTCTTGCCAAGCCATCCCAAGGATTGGAACCAAACCTGGTTCTATTGCAAAGATACATCACCGGCTGATGAAAAACCAATGTCGGGTTATCGTGCTGAGCGCCTTGATGCTAAATATTCGCTCCCCGATAAACTCTCTGTCGCTGAACGCAAGAAACTTCAACCAACCATCAAAATGGTTCAAGCCTTGCTGGGGAACGACTTAACTGGAGTTGACTTGATCCACTGCTGGATCGCATGGCGGATCAGCCCTCTAAGCCGCCGATCTGATTTGATCTACAACTAGACCGGAGGAACAGATGATCCATTACGTCATAGCTCCCTTCGTCTGACTGAAGAAGCCATTGTTGAGATGTCAACCACCCTTGTCAACAGCAAATATGAAGACTGCAGCAAAGTAGGATTGAATCCTTTCTGCAAACTTAACCCGGCACCAGAGGTAAATACCCTTGACTCCTTTTTCTTCAGGAGTTAAGTATTTGCATGAGTTTAAATATGTTATTTTCCTACAGTCTAAATATGATTTTTGGAAGGCCAAATATGATCATGAGGCTGCCAAGAAAGCTAGAGCCGCTGCAATAGCCGCCAAGAAGACATCCAGAAAATCTAAAAAGAAACCAACTGCCTCTGAGTTATTCAGGCTGGATGACATCTCTGAGTCGGAGGTAGCCCGTGTCTCTCTTGGCCTGGTTTTTAACAACCTTATTGACACTGATTATTACCAGGATGACATGGGGGCCAGCCAGGCAGTAGAAGAAGAGGTAAATATTATTTCCTCAGACTTAGAACCTTTGCCAAGGCATAAACCTCAGCGGGTAACCCAGAAAGTAAGGTTTTCACACCCCTTGGCTTATTTAGATCTAAATTTTCTTTTGATAAAGCAGCAACATGAGAGCCGCCGTCAGACCCGGACCACTGGAGATAATGAACTTCCCTTCGGCTTACCGAAAACTCCTCGGAAACGCCAGAATGAGGTTCTTTTACCTCTTAACTCTGATGAATGACTCACTTTTATAAATCACTCAACCATAATTCCAATTTTCTTTACAGGAGATTGCTCGTTCCTCCTCTGGTGATTCCTCCCAAACTCAGCTGCCAGCTTTTAAGACCACCCCCGGGTAAAGATAATTATCCTTTCTTCCGCACCTTTATGCTTGTATCATTATATTGACTTTTAAAATTCTCCTTAGTGGCCAAGCAAAGCCCAAGAAACCAAAGGTGTCAAAGCCGGCTGGGGATCCAAAGACTATTGAATCTGAGAAGCCGCCTCTTGTACCAGAACAGTCTGAAACACCAGAAGATCCTGCTGTCAATATTCGTCTGGTTTTTCCCAAACCGTCTGTTGATGAAAACGCTCGTGATTTCTCAACTGTTGAACTGGCAATCTCAGTTAAGCCGCCAGAGACCCATGGCAATGATGTTTTGATTACTGGTTCTAGATTTGTTGAACCGGGGAATCCAACCGTGCTGGCCAGACACTCCGCCAAGCAGGAAGTTATGGAGAGATAAAAAGTGAAGTTTGACGTTTCTCACTTTGCTCATCTGAGTATTAGTGACGTGCTATATGGCTATCTTAGTCACGTGCATTCCAGCCGTGACTCTGAAATTGAGATGGTCAAACAGCTACAACTAAAATATGAGGTATGCTCTCCGGCTTTCGTAAGTTTATATGCTCTGCCAGCCCCCAAGTCTTCTGATTATGATAAACTTGAATGATCTATAGACTTGAGATATAACTTGATGTTCTAACCTAGATCTTCCCCGAGTTCGGTTTAAAATGTTGAACCAGATTTAACTGATAGCATAATTTAACACCTGTAGTCCCCAAGGGCCGGCTTAATCATCATTAATGAGCTAGTACTTAACTTCATAACTTTCACGAACCAGTCGAGACTCTGAATATTTTTATCTGGCTCAAGAGGGAAAACTTCTGAATACCATGCATTAGCCCCCAAGTGTCAAGCGTTGTTACCTGTAAAACACTTGGGACTTTTTTTAGAATAGTCATTTCTGCATTTAAGAATTGTTTTGGCAGACATTAGCCCCAAAGTACCAAGTGGTGTTGCTTTGCAAAGTGCTTGGGACTTTAATCATTATGACATTTATTGGAATATACTTTGACACATCCGTGCTTGTCTGTAGGCCGCCATGGCTGACTTGGATTCTCAACTGACTGATGTGAAGACCCGGCTGGTGGCTCAAGAAACTGAGACCCTTGAAGCTGAATCTAAAGTCCAGCTCAGCATTTCCAAAACACAAAAACTGAAGGCAAACTTTTTAACGGAGAAGGACGCTTGGGCTCAAGAAAAAGTTGTTCTAACTCAGCGGGCGGAGAAAGCTGAAGCAGCGTTGGAAAAGGTTACCGTTGAGCTCACCGGCTTAAAGAATAGTGTGTCTCAGATGGTTTCTTCCATCTTTGGTAAGTCTTCTTATTACTTTATTTGAAAATGAATCCTTGTCTATATACCATAAGCCAGCACTTAACCCATTGTGTAAACTGCACAGGTCCCCGGAGCCATAATCTGAGCCAAGATACTCTAGTGAAGCTGAAGGCGGTTTATACACTCGTGGAACAATTATACATTGGAGTTCAGCAAACCCTTGCCACCGTCTCCCAAGTAGACCAGGAGCCAAGCTTATTGAGTGATGTTTTAAAGAAGTTGTATGTCTTCCCCGCTAGGTTTCAAGAGATTAAGCGGTCTTGTGCGAGAGCCGGAGCCTTAACTGCTCTAAGCCGCCCCAAAGCCTGGGTACCGGAGCTAGACCCGGCGGACGTAGCCAAAGGGTACCCCAGCTTTAAGGAAGACGGGACACCTTTTGACCAAGAAGATTTTGCTGCCTGTGTGAAGGAAATTCGTCCCCATGCTACCATCCTTGGTGAAGAAACCAATGTTACTAAGTACCAGCCGGGTTTTGACTCTGGTAATAAAAAGACGGCGACTCCCAGTTATAAAGTGATGGATTTAATTCCGCCAATTCGGGAGCACACCTTCGCCCCTGAGGTTAACCCGACCGGTTTAATTGATGATGAGGCTGAATTCGTCGCCCTTCAAGGCTTTGACTAGACAAAACCCAATTTCCAAGTTGTGGATGAACCGGCAAGGGATGATGCGGAAACGTCGAATCAGCCAAGCCAAGATGCATAACCCGGCTCTGGTTTATCATGAACATCATCATTCCTTTGGCTCAGTATGCCTTGTAATAGGCTAATACTTAAACTCCTTGTTTTGTTATGCCATCGAGCATAGTTGTGCTACTCACTTATGATATGATATGAATGTAAGCGATTCGGCCCTTGTGGGTATTTTCGAATTTGCTCCTGCATATAATATAAAAAATGTGTCCTGGCAGTTTACCGCTGGATAGGTCATAATGCCCAAAGATAAACTTTATCATGAATTTTAACCAAAGCTGGTTAGAATAATAATCATATATACCTGAAAAATATTTCATACCTATGATATTTGATCACATGGTTGATTTCATCAAACCAGTGTAGTAAGGGCCATAACCTAAGACTTTTGGATACTGGTAGTTATCATACTTTGGCAGTTGACGAACGAATCACCGGGCTGGGTTAATAAACACTGGATATTGACTTTGAGTCCTTGCTGGCAACTTGTAGTCGAAAAAATCAGACCGGGTCAATAAACACTGGATTTTTATCTCATACTGGCGACTTATAGTCAAAACCAGACCGGGTCCATAAACACCGGATATTGTCATATACAACTCAGAAGGCTTTATAAACCTTAATGGCTCTCAACCAGGTATTATCAAAAGAGAAATTTGCAAAAAGATATTCAAATCAAACAACAACAGAAAAAAATCCAAGGCTTTCATAGGCCGCCAAGCCAAAATATCTTCTTCAATGAAACTAGCATTAGCCACTGGAAGGTACGCGCTTTCCGTGAGCCGGCACTCACAATACCCAATCGACATTTTAACCCAGACAAGTTCAGTTCTTATTAAAAGATAGACTTGTCAAGAGTAGGCGGGGTCAGAGTCGCTATTAGACATCACAGGTCAATTTATCCAAGTTCCAAGGAAGGCGGCTTTATAGCCTGAGCTTCTCCTTGCTATCCGTAAAACTGCGCTCTCTCATGACATCCATCGTTTTAACCATAACAAGTTCAAATATGACTGTTGAGAGTTTGATGGGTCAATCAGGATTACTTGATGGAGAAGCAGCTGGCATACAGGCAGGATAACCCGGGTTTTTTGGTGAAGACACCTGGCTTCCAAGCCTGGCTTTTATAGCCTATCAAAAGGTTATGAACTCGTTGTTCCTTAGAACAAAAGAGCCCCCTGGTGATATTGTGAGCTATGCTCAAGGGCTACCCCTGTTTGAGCCGTGCTTTTGCGATAGACCCTCTTTGGTCCCAAATTTTATGCATGTATGTATACGACTTATAAGCCGGATCAGAGGGTCATTAGAATTGTGTTATATAAAGCAAAAGCCCCTAAGTCATGGAAGACTTATTAATCAGAGATGAAAAAAATGACAGAGGCCCTACTTTAGCAGGGATACCAGCTTTATTATATTGATCATAGTATATAGATTGTTAAAATATGTACATTGGCGTGCTTTTTCATTGTCAGCTTCAAAATAAGTCGCCACACGAGGCGAGTCATGACAGATGTCACTAGGAAGAACTACCTCTGCTCCATAAACCATGAAAAAAGGTGTGTAGCCCATAGATCTGTTTGGGTGGTGTTGATGCTCCATAACACAGAAGGTAACTCATCTACCCAACAACCCGACATCCTCTGCAAGGGAACCATAAGCCGGGGCTTGATACCCTTCAAGATCTCCTGAGTTGCTCTCTCAGCTTGACCATTGGATTGAGGGTGAGCCACTGATGATACATTGAGCCGGATATGCTCTCGCTGACAAAATTCCTCCATAGCACCTTTAGAAAGATTAGTGCCATTATCTGTTATAATGTTGTGTGGAAAGCCAAAACGAAAGATCACCTTCTTCATGAACTGAACCGCCGTTGCTGCGTCACACTTACTGACCGGCTCTACCTCTACCCATTTAGTGAACTTGTCAACCGCCACTAATAGGTGGGTCTTCTTATCCTTGGATCTTTTGAAAGGCCCAACCATATCAAGCCCCCAGACTGCAAATGACCAAGTAATTGGAATCATTCTCAATTCTTGAGCCGGCACATGAGCTCGTCTTGCAAATTTCTGACATCTATCACACCTACTAACAAGGTCCTTCGCATCGGCATGAGCTGTTAACCAATAGAACCCATGACGGAAAGCTTTAGCCACAAGAGATTTGGAACCGGCATGATGACCACAATCCCCTTCATGGATCTCTCGTAAGATCTCACAACCCTCTTCTGGGGAGACACAGCGTTGAAACGCCCCTGTAACATTGCGGTGATGCAATTCTCCATTAACAATTGACATTGACTTAGACCGCCGAGCTATCTGCCTGGCTAAAGTTTTATCCTCAGGTAACTTGCCTCAGGTCATGTAAGCCAAACAAGGAACTGTCCAATCCGGGATCACGTGCAGAGCTGCCACCAACTGAGCTTCTGGGTCAGGAATGGCTAAATCCTCCTCCGTAGGTAACTTGACCGACGGGTGATGTAAGACATCAAGAAATACATTAGGCGGCACCGGTTTACGTTGAGAACCTAACCGGCTTAAGGCATCCGCCGCTTCATTTTTCCTTCGATCAATGTGATCCACTTGATAAGCCTTAAAGTGACCAGCGATTATCCACCTCTCGTCGATAAGCCGCCATGAGTGGATCCTTAGAATCCCAAGTACCAGAGACTTGCTGAGCCACCAAGTCTGAATAACGGAAGCATTTAACCCGACTTCAATTCATTTCCTTAGCCATCCGAAGGCCATGGAGCAAAGCTTCATACTCAGCTGCATTGTTAGTACAAGGAAACATCAAGCGAAGAACATAACAAAGTTTATCACCTCAAGGGGAAGCAAGAATAACTCCAGCCCCCCGAGCCATCCAATTGCCTCGACCCATCAAAGTGAATTGTCCAATATGTGTTAACCAGCTTTTCCTCACGCATCTGCAGCTTTGTCCAATCATTGATGAAATCCACCAACGCCTGAGATTTTATAGCCTGCGAGGCACATACTTCAACCCATGAGGTCCAAGCTCAATAGCCCACTTGGCAACTCGGCCAGTCGCTTCTCTGTTTTGGATGATGTTGTAACGCCCTCGATGCGGCTATATCTCCCACGTGTCGAAGCACGGCTGTCGGTGTCAAAACCGGCGGATCTCGGGTAGGGGGTCCCGAACTGTGCGGCTAGGCCGGATGGTAATAGGAGGCAGGGGACATGATGTTTTACCCAGGTTCGGGCCCTCTTGATGGAGGTAAAACCCTACGTCCTGCTTGATTGATATTGATGCTATGGGTAGTACAAGAGTAGATCTACCACGAGATCAGAGAGGCTAAACCCTGGAAGCTAGCCTATGGTATGATTGTATGTTGTGGTTGTTGTCCGATGGACTAAAACCCTTCGGTTTATATAGACACTGGAGAGGGTTAGGGTTACACAAGGTCGGTTACAAAGGAGGAGATATCCATATCCGTATTGCCTAGCTTGCCTTCCACGCCAAGTAGTGTCCCATCCGGACACGAGACGAAGTCTTCAATCTTGTATCTTCATAGTCTAACAGTCCGGCCAATGGAGATAGGCTGGCTATCCAGAGACCCCCTAATCTAGGACTCCCTCAGTAGCCCCTGAACTAGGCTTCAATGATGATGAGTCCGGCGCGCAGTATTGTCTTCGGCATTGCAAGGCGGGTTCCTTCTCCGAATACATCACAGAAGAATTTGAATACGAGGATAGTGTCCGACCCTGCAAAATAAGTTCCACATTCCACCGTAGAGAGAATAATATTTTCGCAGATCTAATTTGTTGGCTTGTTTTGGCAGCATGACATTATGTCATGGCCCGGTGATTATTCGAACCGTTTCTTTTAACCAGCCCCGCACATAACGCGAGGCAGTTTTTCGACACGTCTTGTCAAAGCAGAGATCGTGTCCCCTTATTACGGGGTTCTCATCAATACAGGCGTGGGTAACCCAACCGCGCCATCAATTGCGGCGCTTGGGGGATAAGCGAGTTTTACCAGGCAAGTGGGGACGCTTAGTTTCATCCGCCCTTATAAAGGGATAAAGATTCACCTTTCTATCCACCCCTTCTTCCTCCCTTACCCATCCGTTTTCGCACACTCGAGCTCTAGCGCCCAGGTATGCACTTCCCACCTCGACCTTCTCCAATCATGTCCGGAGCGGGAGGCAGGCGGATGGTCTCCTCCGTCACGGAGGGAGACATCAAGAAACAGAGGAGAGCCGGATACCTGCCCGACGACATCGCGCACCGGCTCCCAGATGAGGGGCAGCTCATCCCCACCCCCAGGCCCCATGAGAGGGTAGTATTCCTCAACCATTTCCTCCGCGGACTGGGATTCCCTCTCCATCCCTTCGTCCGGGGGCTCATATTTTATTACGGCCTGGATTTCCACAATCTGGCCCCTAACTTCATCCTCAACATCTCGGCGTTTATCGCCGTGTGCGAGGCCTTCCACCGCATCAAGCCCCACTTCGTCTTATGGCTGAAGACCTTCAATGTCAAGCCGCAGGTGGTGGGCGGCCGCCAGGCGGAGTGCGGACACGCCATGGTGGGCAAGATGCCCAACGTAACATGGCTCGAGGGCTCCTTTGTGGAAACCATAAAGGGGTGGCAATCGGGGCGGTTCTATATGACCGAGCCGCGCGACCCTGCATGGGCAGCGGCCCCCGAATTCCGATCTGGCATCCCCACGCGGCTCACCTCCTGGAAAGACAAGGGCCTATCCTGGGTAGTTCGAAAGAGCTGACCGGACTCCAAACATGTATTCAAAGCATGGTGGACAAGAAGCTCAATCTTGTCAACATAGTCCAAGTTATGCTCATCCGCTCCTGTGCCAACAACGGGAGTTCAACTTGTGGGAGTTCAATCCGGCGCAGCACCAAACTCTGAACAGGCTCTTCGACACGACTCATGAAGACGCCTAGAGGGTGCTGTTCAAAAGTGTCGAGGTCCCCCCCCTATTACCGAGGATCGCGGATTCAGTGCGAAGCGCCAAGCCAGTGTGGTAAGCTGCTTTACCTTTCACAGGATACTTATTTTTTTATATAGATTGACTCTATGCGGGATCTAAACTCCCGTACCTTTGACAGGACTGGCAGAAGATGGCTGGACAGATCAACTGTCCGGCTCCTTTGCCCGAAGGCCCCGCAGACGCTCTTCTGGCGAAGATGTTGACTCCGGACCCTTATACGGTGCCGGAGAAGACCAAGAAGGCCAAGGGAACCCGAAAGAGTTTCCGACGCCAGGCGTCGTCGGACTCACCGTCTGATGACTCTGCGGCGCACTCTTCCCCCAAAGATGAGGAAGAAGAAGAAGAAGATGCTCCCCCACCAACTGGGGGAGACAAGAAAAGGAAGGCCGCCCCAACCGGGGAGGCCGGAGGGTCCAAGAAGGGAAGGACTCTCCTTCCGGACGGTTCCACCTCCGCCGACGAAGGCGAAGACGAGTGGTTGCCCAGGGTCAAGCCCCTGGGGAGATCGTAAGTATTCGGATACCGGAGTAACTCATAGGATTCCTTTGTCGCACTACTTTCCCTAACGCCGAACGCAATTATGCAGGCCGCCACGAGCCAGTATTGATGCATCATCGGACGGCTCCTTGGGCTTGTCTGACATGGATAGTGATCCAGTCCCGACCGCCACCTCCCCTCATCCTACCAACGATGCCGAGGTGTTGTCTCAAGAGGCACCGTATCGAGGGGAGACAGTCCCGGAGGTGCCTCAAGGCGACCTTCTGGACTCCGGGAGCCGAGGGGACGGGGCCCCTGAGAGCTCCAAGTTCGGCCCTCAGCCGAACACCGCGCCGGAACCTCCAGCGGTTCCAGGCTCGGGCAGGCGGCCTCCTTCTAAGAGGGGCAAGACGCCTGTGCTGGTGACCTCTGTCCATCCAGAGGCGCTGAACAATCTGTTGGAAGCACTTCGCAACGCTTCCATCGGCGAGGAGCACCGCACTATCATGAGTGCGGTGATCCAGAAGGTTCAGTCCGCCAAGAGTGGATTGACTGAAGCCTGTGCCAGCCTTCTAACAGGCTTCGAGGTAAGTGTTTTAAAATGTAGTAGAAATATTACCGCATAGACAGTAGCCCCTGATGATTTGTTCAGTGTTCACAAAGAAAAGCCAAACAGAGGATCAAATAATATCGCAGGAGTCTAATATAAGTATGTCAATATGCATATGCAGGCTTTGCTGCTGGCGTCCGCCGCACTAACTGCGGAGGTCGCCATACTGAAGCAGGACCTCGAGGGGTGCAGGAAAGAGCTCGGCCTTGCCAAGAGGCGGATCGAGGAGAACAAGGGTAAGTAATACCATGTCTTATGTATATATATAAAAGAGGACGCGATTGCAATATGACAGGATCATCGTATGTTTGCCAGGGGCCACGACCGAGGTGGCGACCCTGAAGCAAGCGCTAACCAAGGCCGAAGATACAGCGGCCAAGGAGCGCACCGAGCGAGAGAAGCACGAGGCTCGGGTGGGCGAGGTGCAGCAAGAGCTCCAGGCTCTTGTGGCGAAGCACAAGGCATTGGAGCTTGACTCCAAGAAGCGGGAGTTTGAGCTTGCCGCGGCCCTTGAGAGTGTAAAAAGTGCCAAGGCTGAAGCCCAAAAGGCCCTCCAAGAGATCGACGCGATGAAGAAGATAGCGGCGTGTAAGACTTTCTATATGCAAAGCAAGCATGTAAAAGTAAATTACCGATTACTTACCCAGATCCGGAGCTCTTCAGGAGCATTCGTAGATTTGCCCCGCAGTGTGTCCGATGCCGCACAATTTTACCAGGCCGAGGATGGAAGCTCGACGGAGAAGCTGTTCTGGTCTCAGTATGCTGAGGCCGAACATCCGGTGCCAATGAGCGACCAGCTGAAGCAGATGGTCGAGCTACATAAGGCGGCCGATCAGGCCATGAAGAGCTTTATAGTACGGCTATGGCCTGGCGACGCACTTCTGAACAACTTCTTCGGCCTGGTGAGGCGGCTTGTGGACGCCTGCCCGCGGCTGGAGGTCATCAAGCGATCTGTCTGCATTGAAGGTGCACGCCGGGCTCTCGCCCGTGTGAAATTGCAGTGGGTCAAGCTAGACGCCGTGAAGCTGATCAAGGAGGGGCCGCCAGAGGGCAAGGAGCACTACCACCCCGAGATGTACTATGAGGGTGTTCTACCGGGTGCCCGTCTCATCGCGGACGAGTGTTCAAAAGATGTAATATTTGAATGATACTTGCTCATTTTATCCTGTATGAATGAAAACTTGTTTCATATGCGCTATGCAACGCTTGTTGGAATTTAAAATATTACCTTCTGTTTGGCTGTTTATCCAATTTGAGAGATGTCTAGTCCTCGGCTTCTTCCCCCATGCCACGAGTGCTGGGTGTTCGGGATAAACCTGAGCACTCTTGTTCCCATGTTTGGGTTCTTCGAGGGAGGTGCTCAGCACAGCGAACAAGGCAACCGGACTAATGATGCTTTATCACTCTCACTTAGCCATAGAATTCTATAATTTTAAATTTCGGCGAAGCCCCTGGTATTCGGAAGGCCGAATTCGTGGCGCGATACACGCCTTTAAGCCGGATAGGGCCGGCCCCTCGCTCTAAGCAGCATAAGTCTTTAGGGATTTGAAAACCTCGCCGAACAGCGACCAGTCTCTCGCCTTATCATGACAGTCAGTTTTAGCTTTCTCTACTGAGGTGCTAAACCCAGAAGAACCGGGGCATAATCGCAGTAGTTCTCCTAGCGCTACCTTAGCCGATAGAGCGGAACGTAAGGTACCAAAACATAGGAGCCGGGCAAACCCAACATTTGACCAAAGACATGATTCGGAGCTGATGCATATAATGCTATAAGTTCGGGGTGCCGCACTTGTGAAAGTGTTCGGACTTTTCACACCGCATTGTGGGGTACATAAGCCCCTGGTGTATTGGTCGTATGATAGATATATATAGGAGTAGGATTTTCTACAAGTGCTTGCCACAGAACTAGTTAAGGGTTTCAACGGTGCAAAAGTTCTCAAAAATTCCGAAAAAATACTGAACCAACACACCTATAATATAACATGATCCAACGGAGGGATTAAAAAAATACGACTGTATGTGTCCTGGACAAAAAAACAAATAGTTCAGTATATATTTATGTCGCAGTGAGCTGAAATGCTTATTATTTTTGTCGAGGACACATAGATGCATATTTTGACAATCCCTCGGTTGGATCATCTTATTACATTAGAGAGATGCTCCCATATTTATTTCATATTTTTTGATAACTTTTGAACCGTTAGAAGTTTAGGGAAACTTAACTAGTTATGTGGCAAGCTATGGTAGACACAGTTTTACCTATATATATATATATATATATATATATATATATATATATATATATAACAAGAATGCAATAATAGTCGTAATGTCATGCATTGTTTATTAAAAAATTGCATTAAAGCAGAGTGATACAGATAGTGCGATAAGCAAAGAGTAGGACTATGTCCCTTCCAAGGGCAAGCTGAGGAATGATATTAAATTGAATATTTTACTCGTTACTGTAATCAACCTGGAAATTCCATGGTATAACGTAGCTGTCTGCCTCCTTGGTTGCTGCAACATGTGTTCGGCAATAGTGTTGCCGGACAGTGTTTCCAGAGATTAAGGTCCTGAAAGAAAAACAAAAATAATCAAACGGGAAGCCCCTAGTGTGGTTTAGGCCGCGTCTTGGGGCGTGACGTAGTTGTGCCCCCCTCCCCACATGTGCCCATGGTATTTTTAATGCGTAATTATGTACGCGCGGCACGAGGTTCGCCGCTGGGCTGGGATTGGGGTGGCCGCCGTATTGCTACGCGAGCTCAGAGCGCGCCAGGCGGTCTATTTGCCGATTGCCCCGAGCGCGCTTGAAGGTGTCCGGGTTGTGAAGCGCCAAAGTGGTTGATTGCCTTGAGAGGCTGCTTTGCGTTTCTGCTGCGAGGGCTGCGGTGTGCTCCTCTGTTCGGAGAGAGCGCTCTGTGTTTCCATTGACTGTAATAACTCCGCGAGGTCCTGGCATCTTGAGATTGAGGTATGCATAATGCGGTATCGCATTGAATCTAGCAAATGCGGTTCGCCCGAGCAGCGCGTGATAACCACTACGGAACGGGACTATATCGAAGATTAACTCTTCGCTTCGAAAGTTATCTTGGGATCCGAAGACCACTTCCAGTGTAATTGAGCCTGTGCAATGGGCCTCTACACCTGGAATGACGCCCTTAAAGGTCGTTTTCGTGGGTTTGATCCTTGAGGGGTCTATACCCATTTTGCGCACTGTGTCCTGATAAAGCAGGTTCAGGATGCAGCCGCCGTCCATAAGGACTCGAGTGAGGTGAAATCCGTCGATGATTGGGTCTAGGACCAGTGCGGCGAATCCGCCATGACGGATACTAGTGGGGTGGTCCCTGCGATCGAAGGTGATCGGACAGGAGGACCAAGGGTTGAACTTTGGGGCGACTGGCTCCAATGCATATACGTCCCTGAGCGCACGCTTCCGCTCCCTCTTGGGGATGTGGGTTGCGTATATCATGTTCACCTTCCGCACTTGCGGGGGAAACCTCTTCTGTCCTCCAGTGTGCAGCTGCCGGGGCTCCTCCTCGTCATCGCTATGCGGACCCTTGTCCTTGTTTTCGGCAATTAACTTGTCGGCCTACTTGAACACCCAACAGTCCATGTTGGTGTGATTGGCTGGCTTGTCTGGGGTGTCGTGTATTTGACACGAGCGATCGAGTATACGATCCAAGCTGGACGGACCCGGCGTACTTTGTTTGAATGGATTTTTCTGCTGACCGGGTTTATAGCCTTTGAATCCGGCATTGACTGCCGTATCCTCAGTATTTTCGTTGTTAATGCGGCACTTATGCTTGATGCGACGTGACCTGCTATTGCAGTCCTTGGTATCTGAGGTACCATGGTTCTTTGATATGTTATTACTGCAAGCCAGCCAACTGTCTTCTCTCGCACAAAAGCGGGTCATGAGCGTCGTGAGAGCTGCCATAGATTTCGTCTTTTCCTGACCAAGGTGCCGGGCTAGCCACTCGTCTCGGATGTTGTGCTTGAAAGCCGCTAAGGCCTCCGCATCTGGACAGTCAACGATTTGATTTTTCTTTGTAAGGAACCGAGTCCAGAAATGCCTGGCCGACTCTTCTGGCTGCTGAATTATGTGGCTCAAATCATCGGCGTCTGGTGGTCGCACATAAGTGCCCTGAAAGTTGTCGAGGAATGCGGCTTCCAGATCTTCCCAACAGCTAATGGAGTCCGCTGGCAAGCTGTTAAGCCAATGTCGCACTGGTCCTTTGAGCTTTTGGTGGGAGGTATTTGATGGCGTGTAAGTCATCGCCGCGGGCCATGTGGATGTGGAGGAGGAAGTCCTCAATCCATACTGCGGGATCTGTTGTGCCGTCGTATGATTCAATATTACAGGTTTGAAACCTTCTGGGAATTGATGTTCCATTACTTCATCTGTGAAGCATAAGGGGTGTGCGGCGCCTCTATATTGGGCTATATTGCGACGCAGCTCGAATGGGTCTCGCCCGCTGTGTTCGGCCCGGCCGGATTTGCTTTTACTGTATCCGGCTTGACGTTTGTCATCTCGCAGAGTGGTGCGCCCTCGTGATCTATAGATCGATCTTGAATGCTTTGCCTTGTCCTCCAATATGTCTCGCAGGTCTGGTGTATCTCCCCATGCCTTTTTATTTGAATGGCGTTGGGGTGGAGGTTGAGCTTTTGGCTGGAATGCCTCTCTATCGCGGCCATGAGGTGGCCGATCAGCCGTATCATACGCTTCTTCCTCCGGTCGGGGTAGTAACCTGCGCCTTGGGTAACTCTTGGAGGGGCGCTCGAGTTTATATTCCTCAGCCGCGAGGACTTCAGTCCATTTGTCGGCTAGCAGATCTTGATCAACTAGAAGCTGCTGCTGCTTTTTCTTTGGGCTATTTGTCGTGGCCATAAGCCGGCGCTTGAAGCGCTCTTGTTCTACGGGATCCTCTGGTACGGCGAATTCATCGTCGCCGAGGCTTGCCTCGTCTTCAGAGGGGGGCATGTGATTGTCATCCTCCTCCTCTCCATCTGCCGCTCTCTCAGGAGAGCTGGCTCCTCCATCCTCCTGCTCTAAATCTTGCTGGAGGGGTTTGTTGTTTTCTTCGGCACTATCCGGAGTGTTATTATCTCCTATGCCGGTATCGCCACTTTCGCTTTGGCGGGACATAGAGCAGCGCTGCTGACATCGGCATTTGGGTTGCTTCTTGGAGGGGTGATCCTCCGCTATCCCGTCGCCATTGCCTTCTTTGGGTGTATCCACCATGTATATGTCATATGACGAGGTGGCTTTCCAGTGCCCTATAGGTGCTGGTTCATGTTCGTCTCCTACATCATCGTCCATACCGTCGATGTCTTCGGAATTGAAGTCGAGCATGTCAGTTAAATCATCGACAGTGGCTACGAAGTGGGTGGTGGGTGGGCATCAAATTTCTTCGTCGTCCGCATCCCAATCCTGTTGGCCATAATCCGGCCAGGGCTCTCCTGACAAAGAGAGAGACCTTAGTGAATTCAGAATGTCGCTGAAGGGCGAGTGCTGAAAGATATCCGCGACGGTGAATTCCATGATCGGCGCCCAATCGGATTCGATTGGCAGGGGCGCGGATGGTTCGGGGTCCGGAAAATAGTCCGGCACCTTGGAGTCACGGGCTGCGCAGACGGTTAGGCTGCTGTTCGGCTCGATCGCCATTGAGACTGCAGCCCCTGAGGCGGTGTCTAACCACCCGTCCTCGACTCGCGCAGTTGGCTCCGAGCTAAGGGTCGGAGCTGATGCGGACGCAGCTTCTGGGGTACTGTTCGGCGGCAGAGCTAGGTCATACCCATCACGACAGTGCGGCGCGCCTGGCTATGGCTTGAATCCGTCGAAGATCAAGTCTCCGCGGATGTCGGCTGTGTAGTTCAAACTTCCAAATCTGACCTGATGGCCAGGGGCGTAGCTTTCAATCTGCTCCAGATGGTTAAGTGAATTAGCCCGCAGTGCAAAGCCGCCCAATACGAAGATCTGTCCGGGGAGAAAAGTCTCACCCTGGACCGCATCGCTATCGATGATAGTAGGAGCCATCATGCCTAACGGCGACACAGAGGAACTCTCAATGAAAGCACCAATGTCAGTGTCAAAACCGGTGGATCTTGGGTAGGGGGTCCCGAACTATGCGTCTAGGCCGGATGGTAACAGGAGGCAGGGGACACAATGTTTTACCCAGGTTTGGGCCCTCTTGATGGAGGTAAAACCCTACGTCCTACTTGATTGATATTGATGATATGGGTAGTACAAGAGTAGATCTACCACGAGATCAAAGAGGCTAAACCCTAGAAGCTAGCCTATGGTATGATTGTATGTTGTGGTTGTTGTCCTACGGACTAAAACCCCTCGGTTTATATAGACACCGGAGAGGGTTAGGGTTACACAAGGTCGTTTACAAAGGAGGAGATATCCATATCCGTATTGCCTAGCTTGCCTTCCACGCCAAGTAGAGTCCCATCCGGACACGAGACGAAGTCTTCAATCTTGTATCTGCATAGTCTAACAGTCCGACCAATGGAGATAGTCCGGCTGTCCAGAGACCCCCTAATCCAGGGCTCCCTCAACGACTTAGAGGCATAACCGCATTGAAAGCAATGTCGCAAGTGAGGTAATCTTCGCAAACAACCCATGTAATACATAAAGGGAAAGAGATAGATAGTTGGCTTACAATCGCCACTTCACATAATACATGAATAAAGCATTACATCAACCAGATACAATCAAAGTCCGACTATGGAACCAAAATAAAAGAAGACTACCCCAAATGCTACACAGATCCCCGCTCGTCCCAACTGGGCTCCACTACTGATGAACTGGAACGAAACAACACAACGAACAAGGTCTTCATCGAGATCCTCCTTGAGCTCGGTTGCATCACCTACACAGTTTCATCGGCATCTGCAAACTGGTTTTTGGAAGTATCTGTGAGTCACGGGGACTCAGCAATCTCACACCCTCGCGATCAAGACTATTTAAGCTTATAGGTAGGACAAAAGGTATGAGGTGGAGCTGCAGCAAGTGACTAGCATATATGGTGGCTAACATACACAAATGAGAGCGA
Source organism: Triticum aestivum (assembly GCF_018294505.1). Taxonomy (NCBI): domain Eukaryota; kingdom Viridiplantae; phylum Streptophyta; class Magnoliopsida; order Poales; family Poaceae; genus Triticum; species Triticum aestivum. The sequence goes on along the minus strand of NC_057812.1, from coordinate 417,722,145 downwards.
GAAGAGAAGGAAAAGCATGATCGAGAAAACTATGATCAAGAAGTGATCCTAGCACAACCTACGTTGAACATAACTCCAACACCGTGTTCACTTCCCGGACCCCGCCGAGAAGAGACCATCATGGCTACACACGCGGTTGATGCATTTTAATTAAGATAACTTTCAGGTTTTCTACAACCGGACATTAACAAATTCCCATCTGCCCATAACCGCGGGCACGGCTTTCGAAAGTTCAAAACCCTGCAGGGGTGTCCCAACTTAGCCCATCACAAGCTCTCACGGTCAACGAAGGATATTCCTTCTCCCAAGACAATCCGATCAGACTCGGAATCCCGGTTACAAGACATCCTTGACAATGGTAAAACAAGTCCAGCAAGACCGCCCGATGCGCCGACATCCCGATAGGAGCTGCACATATCTCATTCTTAGGGCAACACCAGATAGGTCAAGCTACGAATAAAACCAACCCTCGAGTTTCCCCGAGGTGGCCCTGCAGGCTGCCCGGTTCGGACCAACACATAGACATGCACTGGCCCGAGGCGGTTAAAATAAAGATGACCCTCGGGATGTGCGACTCCCAAGGGAAAAAGGCTAGGTGGCGAATGGTAAAACCAAGGTTGGGCCTTGCTGGAGGAGTTTTATTCAAAGCGAACTGTCAAGGGGTTCCCATTATAACCCAACCGTGTAAGGAACGCAAAATCCGGGAACATAACACCGATATGACGGAAACTATGGCGGCAAGAGTGGAACAAAACACCAGGCATAAGGCCGAGCCTTCCACCCTTTACCAAGTATATAGATGCATTAATTAAATAAGTGATATTGTGATATCCCAACAAATATCAATGTTCCAACAAGGAACAAACTCCAATCTTCACCTGCAACTAGAAACGCTATAAGAGGGGCTGAGCAAGCGGTAACATAGCCAAACAATGGTTTGCTAGGACAAGGTGGGTTAGAGGCTTGGCTTAACAATATTGGAGGCATGATAAGCAAGTGGTAGGTATCGCAGCATAGGCATAGCAAAAGAGCGAGCAACTAGCAAGCAAAGATAGAAGTGATTTCGAGGGTATGGTCATCTTGCCTGAGATCCCGCAAGGAAGAAGAACGAGTCCATGAAGAAGACAAACGGTCATAGTCGAATGGGTCCTCACAAACGCGACGTTATCGGAACTAACCCGAAGAAGCAACACCAGAAAGGAAGCAAACAACATACTAAACAACCATCACATAATCATGGCATGATGCACAATCAAGTATGATGTATGTCCGGTTTAATGAAGCATGGCATGGCAAAATGCACAAACAATCCTACAACTTAAGGGGAGCTCAACATGCAACTCCGTTGCATATTGACGAAACACCACATGACTTATTTAGTTCGATCTTTTTTATGTACTCAACAATACTAAATGTCGATTAACATGGCAAGGGGGTGAAGCAAAGTAAAACTACCTATCTAGTCAAGTTTAAGTGAGGCCGGAAACAACGAACAACAATTCCGGTAAATCCCCATATACATATTTTATGTTTGGTACTGTTCTGCCCTAAACCATATTTTATAGTTGTTAAACATGCAAAGTGATGCCACCATGTTGAACTAGGCATTTTTCTACCCCATTTACATATAAAGATTATTTAAAACCGAGCTACGGTTATTTAGTTATGAATTAAATCATTTTAACATGGCATAGGGGCAAATTTAAACAAACAACGATTTAATCATTTTAAACATAGATGAAAGTTGCAAACTATTAATCTACACAAAATTCTAAGAAAGTTTCATATATTAAGTTTTTCCATGTGTTGCTTAGTTTGTGAGTTAAAATATGCACGAAGCTTAGGGGCTAATCTGTAAAACTGTAATCTCTGGAAAAAATGATTAAATTCGTCCAGGAAAAAAACGTTAAGCGGGCCGAATCTGAAAGCTCTGCTGGCCCAACCGAGAGGGGGGCTGTGGGGCTCACACTGGGCCAAGGCCTGCTAGAGGAGGGAGAGGACCGCAGAGGCAAAGCTGGGCCTAGGAGGCTGCTGGACTAGGTGCTGTCGACTCTGGAGGTCAACGCATCGCTGGAACGGGCGAGCGAGGCAGAGGGTTAGGGCTCGGGCCACGAGAGGCAGGGGCGCCTCATCCTCCCCGTAGAACGAAGCAGAGGAGGGGCTGGGAACCTCCATCGCTGCACGAAGAGAGCTCTCGACGAGGAACGGGCAGCTGACAGCGGAAGCAAGGCGGGGTTTGGTCGCCGGTGATCTATCCAGGCCCGATCTAGGCGGGCTCGGCGGCAAGGCTTCGGACGTCGGCCGGAGATCCATGGCGGGGTCCCTGTCAGCGATCTTGGTCAAACGGGACAGGAGACCGAAGGTTAGAGAAGCAGAAGAGTTCAGGAAAACAGAAAAGGCACGAGGCAGGGAACCTACTGGTCCGGCGGCGGCGTCCTGGTGGTTGAGGCCACCGGCGACGAGCGAAAGTCAACGCTGCTCCAGATCCATCCTGGATCGAGGTACATGACGAGGGGACGTGGCGCTCAGGACTGCTGCTGATGCTCAGCGGCGTGCGGTCGCGAGGAGCTGCGAGCAGAGGAGCCCGATGGGGCTGGATCGACGGGTGGATCAGGGAAGGTGGAGGCTTCGGCTTTGTGGTGGTTGGGCGGGCACGGAAATGGAGACGGTGGTTGTATTGGGTGGAGATGGATCCCGAGGTGGGAGATGCTGGCATCGGGGATTGGACAGGGAGGATTCCTAGAAAATAGGGTTTTGTTTAGATTTAGAATAGGAACTATATATCAGGAAAGAGGGAGAGTTTAGGGGCTAATCCGTCCCTCCAATTAAAATCGAGCAGTCAATAAAAATACACTAGGAAGTCCAAAAAATAAAACGGTGATGTTTTGTAGATGTTTGGGGATGATCCGAACACAACGGTAACGAATGTCCGGGTCGGGTCCGGGACAGCTTTCGGACGCGCGCGGGAGGAGGTCCGATGCACTGTGCAAAGAGGGGTAGGCATGGGCCTAGGTGGATTGTGGAGAGCGGGTTGGTCTGAGAGAAGAGGGGAGAGAAACAGCCCGGCGCAGTTTTCGGAGACCGAAAACGTCCGACGTTTGACCGACTATATTGCCGCTATAGTTTAACGGTTGGGCTATCAAACGAACTCCGAATGCGATGAAACTTGATAGGCGGTCTATCTACACTAAAATAAGACCACACGCCAACTTTCAACCCATTCCGAGAACATTTTCCGGCAACTTATAAAATACTATTTCGGACATGCCGCGGGTGCGTGCAAGTGTGGTTGGGCTCAGAACGGACAACGGACGGAACTGGGGGAACCCGGACGGATGCAAGTTTTGAAAACATGATGATGCAATGCACATGATGACATGACAAGACGCAACACGCAAGCAAATGACATGGCAACGTCGGCAAATAACTGGAAGACACCTGGCGCATCGGTCTTGGGGCGTTACAACACTCCACCACTACGAGAGGATCTCGTCCCGAGATCTAGAATGGCATCGGAGGGAAAATGGAAGAGAAAGAGAAGAGGTAAAACTAAGTTGCTTCTTTGACAAACGAGTGAAACCAAAGAACCTTGAAAAGGTTAAGCCATTCTTGATAAAATAATACAACGGAGATGAACGAAGTTGAAAACCACTCCGTTAGAAAAGAGGAAGAAGGAACATTACCAGAACCTTGTAGGTTGAAAGACATAAGAAAAAGGGTTACAATGGACAAGAAGTACATGCAAGCACTCCGGTAGAAAAGAGATGCAAGACTTGATAAGATGAAAAGTACTTGAGCAGAGGGCACAACACTCCGGTTAAAAGGATAAGCATGAAAAGATCATGATCTTCACAATACTAGATGATGACTGTAAAGAGCAACATCACAATGCCTCCGGAAGAGAGAATAGAAGATGGATCATTGAAATAAAAGAATGGAGAAGAAACTGCCAACTTCTGCGACAAAAGAGCTTTAGAAGGCATCCTTAGGAGACGGGTTGAACGGAATTGTTGGAAAATCAACAACGAAAAGGATAAGCTTGGTATGGACTTATAGAAGACATCTCAAACATCTGAGGTGACAACTTGCCACTCACGGAAAAGATTTGATTGGATTGCTAAGAACAAGGAGATGAGACACTTATTTCACCAAGAGGATAAATGAAGGACTTGGGTCATTTATAAACACCATAAATAACAACAATCCTTAGGGGAGGTTTTAGGTGAAATATTACCCAAGATAACTCAAATGATGAGATTGATGGACTTAAAATATCTCATTCTTGATAACTTGTGAATCACGGAGCACGAAGGGAAATTATCAAGAATGACATAATACCACTTCCAATGATACGGTAGAAAGAATTGCACTCCGGATTGCAAGATGAAGAATGTTTGAGCTTCTCTGAAAAGAATCTCGATGAACACTTCGAGAAGAAATTAAATCCTTGAAGAACCACCATGTAGAGCCTTCATGAAGAACACTGGTAACAAAAGAATGATCAAACGAAATGAAGGATGAAAAGAATAAGGTTGAAGCCTTGCGATGATTAGATGAAGCTTTGCGGCGAGATAAAGTGGAAAAACATGGATATCTGGAAGAAAGATAAAGCATCTCGAACCGAGAATGTGATATGATGAACCACTCCAGAAAGCAGAAATTAGATCACTTGGATGAAACAAGAATAAGAATTATGTTGTGCGTATCCTTCACCAATTAAATTGGTGACAAGCAACGGATTTGACATACTACTTATTCTCATTGAAAGGATTAAGATAGATATAGCGCAAACTTGAGAAGGTGTTCAATGAACCACCAGTAGGATTGAAACAATGAATAAATTGATATGATAAGTGATGGAAGAAGAATCTTGGAAGAACCACCGTAAGGATTGAAAATGAACGAAGAAAACATAAAGAAATACCGGGAAGAATTAACGAATGAACGAAGAAATCATGAACTGATTAGATGATATTTTAATGATGCACCGGTAAGATTAGGAGAATGATAACTGAAAGCTGGGAATGAATAATTCTGAGATGATGGGCTCCGGAGAATCAAACTGGAAAGACTCCTGAATTACTCCGGAAGGGTGAAAATAATATCTCACAATCGAAAATAATTATGAGAGGATGGCATGAAACTAGAGCCATGAATGTTGAAGAGAATGGAGCAAGATTGAGAGAAAAAACCTTCTTCGGTCTTCAAATGCAGAGAATGACAATGAGAAACACCACCATGAATTGTTGAGGCACTTTGGAATGAATAATGGAAAAGGTTGAGCCAATGATGAAAAGAATTTGACAGATCTTGGAGAAACCAACTGACTGATGATAATTAATACTTACGTCAAACTTGGAAAAGAATTTGAGAGTAACTCCGGGAAAAATAAGAAGAGTCAGGTAAGATCCTGGAAAAAAGACCTGCGGGTTAGGGCCCACTCAAAAAGAAACACCGTTGAAGGATCTTGAAGAGAGATTACACCGGTTGAGCTAAATGGCTTGAATGAGAGAACATCCTCGAAAGATCTTGAACAAATGTAGAGTGGAAACACGAATCTTCGAAATATCTTAAGCACTCCAGAACAATTGAATAGCAAGCGGGGAAGATTAAGAGGTGCACCGGCACGAGAAAGCATTGAAATGAGGAAAGGGTATGATCAACAAAGCTTGACTTGAATCCACCGGAGAAGAAAAGAATGGAGAATATTGAACTAGTAGAGCATCTTCATGAGAACCAGCGGGTAAGAACGTTGATTGAAAGAATGGAGAGACTTCACATGAATAAGATGGATATTCAATTAAGGAATCCGAGTCCTTGAAGAAAAAAAAGGATGGGAGGGAGGTACAACAAAGACAACTTGGGATGGATGAAACGAACACCGTTGAGAAAGCTGAGATTGAATCTTGCGGATGTTGAAATGATCGGATCCACTTGAGGAGAGACACACCGGTTCAAAAGAAATTGAGATGAGAAACTTGATGAAAAAAAAGAATTTGTATTCACATAGGAGTATGAGAACACCGCTTAGAGAAGGTATGGGATCAACACTTGACATTGAAGCAACTCGAATACCACAAACCAAAACAAAACAAAGGATTGGCTTGCAGAATAAGCCAGAACAAACATATGATAGAGATTTCATCTAAAATTTTCGTGGTGGGGCCTACACGGGCTCGATCGTACAACGCCATCATGTACAAGGCAGTGCACATGACATAAGAAGCGTCCCCGAGTCAGCATAGCCAAGGACTCTTTAAGACACAATGAGACCACTTTAAAACCAACTGTGGATAGGTGGACCACTAGACGTTGAACCCCAATTTCATATCATACATCTGTCGGAAGGATATCCTAAGAGCTACTTGAATTCCCACTTATAAACTCCCGAAATTTTCCAGTTATGCAATCAGGTGTTGGGGATACAGGGGAAGCATAATATCTCACCCAAAGCTAGCAAATCCTACATCCAGCTGTATCCATCCTTCAACACATAACCAAGAAACCTTCGGAAATCATTTACCTCAACCTTCGAAAAGCATCCGTTATACAAGTTATGGCAATACTCCCGAACTCCCGCCCCAGTACTGGTTGGCGTCGAGGTTATCTCACCAACAACTGCATAAAAGAGATTTTCGATGTCGGCGAAACTCAGGTATTCCAGAACTGCAACGATAAAATTGTGACGACAACACCTCGGAGCACAACTCCCCGGGACACTGCCACAACCCCTAAATGTCAGGAGGCACCAAGAACAATGTTCTCATCACAAAACCATCAGAACGATACCAAGATACCCGCATGATCCTAAAAAAAATTAGTGAAATTTGAGAAGAGAAGAGTCAAAACTCTACGTCAGGATGCCTCACCAAAGCAATGAAGGGACTGAGGAGTAAAAAGAATCCTACTCTCCGATATATATATAATCCTAAAAGACTCAAAACATTTTTCATGACTCAACAATGCCAGCGATTCGATCAAGCAGGGGGGCTCCTAAAGTCGGGGAAGGCTCTGATTACCAACTTGTAATGCCCTCGATGCGACTATATCCCCCACGTGTCGAAGCATGACTTAGAGGCATAACTGCATTGAAAGCAATGTCGCAAGTGAGGTAATCTTCACAAACAACCCATGTAATACATAAAGGGAAAGAGATACATAGTTGGCTTACAATCGCCACTTCACGCAATACATGAATAAAGCATTACATCAACCAGATACAATCAAGGTCCGACTATGGAACCAAAATAAAAGAAGACTGCCCCAAATGCTACACAGATCCCCGATCGTCCCAACTGGGCTCCACTACTAATCAACTGGATGAAACAACACAACGAACAAGGTCTTCATCGAGCTCCTCCTTGAGCTCGGTGGCGTCAGCTGCACGGTTTCATCGGCACCTACAAACTGGTTTTTGGAAGTATCTGTGAGTCACGGGGACTCAGCAATCTCACACCCTCGTGATCAAGACTATTTAAGCTTATAGGTAGGGCAAAGGGTATGAGGTGGAGCTGCAGCAAGCGACTAGCATATATGGTGGCTAACATACGCAAATGAGAGCGAGAAGAGAAGGCAAAGCATGATCGAGAAAACTATGATCAAGAAGTGATCCTAGCACAACCTACGTTAAACATAACTCCAACACTGTGTTCACTTCCCAGACCCCGCCGAGAAGAGACCATCACGGCTACACACGCGGTTGATGCATTTTAATTAAGATAAGTTTCAGGTTTTCTACAACCAGACATTAACAAATTCCCATCTACCCATAACCGTGGGCACGGCTTTCGAAAGTTCAAAACCCTGCAGGGTGTCCCAACTTAGCCCCCATCACAAGCTCTCATGGTCAACGAAGGATATTCCTTCTCCCAAGACAATCCGACCAAACTCGGAATCCCAGTTACAAGACATCCTCGACAATGGTAAAACAAGTCCAGCAAGACCGCCCGATGCGCCGACATCCCGATAGGAGCTGCACATATCTCGTTCTCAGGGCAACACCGGATAGGTCAAGCTACGAATAAAACAGCCCTCGAGTTTCCCCGAGGTGGCCCCGCAGGCTGCCCGGTTCGGACCAACACTTAGACAAGCACTGGCTCGGGGCGGTTAAAATAATGATGACCCTCGGGATGCGCGACTCCCAAGGGAAAAAGGCTAGGTGGCGAATGGTAAAACCAAGGTTGGGCCTTGCTGGAGGAGTTTTATTCAAAGCGAACTGTCAAGGGGTTCCCATTATAACCCAATCGTGTAAGGAACGCAAAATCCGGGAACATAACACCGATATGACGGAAACTATGGCGGCAAGAGTGGAACAAAACACCAGGCATAAGGCCGAGCCTTCCACCCTTTACCAAGTACATAGATGCATTAATTAAATAAGAGATATGGTGATATCCCAATAAATATCCATGTTCCAACAAGGAACAAACTCCAATCTTCACCTGCAACTAGCAACGCTATAAGAGGGGCTGAGCAAGCGGTAACATAGTCAAACAACAGTTTGCTAGGACAAGGTGGGTTAGAGGCTTGGCTTAATGTCGGGACCCCGACTCAATGCCACATCGATCTAGCATGTAACGCCTCATATCACTTTGCGGCCTCACGCACGGTATCCCCACGGGTGTCGCCTTACCTTTGCCCGGGACCGTTTGCGCATTTTGGCACACGTATATGATGGTGTCGCTAGCATCCATATGATAAAGAGCCCGGGCTGACATGGCTAGTCGTAAACCCAAAGTGGCACTAACTTACAGGGACAGGCATCCATGACCCAGCATCGAACGTGTCGGTCATCAACGAGTGAATCCAGGCTGTAGCACTGGGCTAACAGGACTCCGGTGAACCGGGCTGTAGCGGGCTAGCAGGACTCCGGTATTCATCGCGTGACATTTCCCCGAAGGGACAGACACAGGATCGAAGAAGGACACATGTCGGCCTGCCTAAGTGTTCCGGAGCAGTAGCAAGCTACCAGGGCTCAGTGGAAGCACTAGGAGACATTTCCCGGTAAGAGAGGCTACTAAGAATAAACAACTAGATAGTCAGATCCCACACATAGCAATACACATTACACGTACGCATAACATGCAAGTATGTGCTGTACAACATGGCATCACAGCATAACTCAACAATCATATAGATAAAGGCTCAGAAGAGCCATCATAGCATTATTACAAACAGGGGTCACACGACCCAACAGTCAGAGCAATCAAGCAACAAGCGGAAGCATTACATGTCTGAGTACAGACATCTATAAATGAAAAAGGCTGAAAGCCTGACTATCTACAACGTCTGCTCAAGATCGTAGCTAAGGTACTAGCTACTAGTCGAAGTCCACGAGAACACTAGTAAGACCGAAGTCTCCGCTGCAAAAACATAAATAAAGCAACATGAGTACAAAGGTACTCAGCAAGACTTACATCAGATCCTATCATACATGCATTTGTATCAAGAGGGTAACGTGGGGTTTAGTTGCAGCAAGCCAGCTTTGACTCTGTGGCTATCCTGTTCTACGACTACCAGAAACTCTGGAGGTGAAACAACGTACACAAGTCCACTAATCACCATACAATACACTACTATGGATTCATCCCCGTCTCCCTACGAGAAGGCCATCCATAGCACTCACACTTGTCTTGAGCATTTTAGAGTATCCACTTCAAGTTGTCTATGTACCATGTAAGCATCCAAGAAGTCCATAACCGCGGACCAGGCTATTCGAATAGATCATGTTAACCCTGCAGGGGTGTACTTCTTCACACACGCTCTCGCCACTTACCGCCATGTACACGTCATGTATCTCGGCAACCTTCAAGCGGAAGCCTAGCGAGGGTGTCGGCCACGACCTGACTAACCACACAAGACTCTAGCCCAGGTTTATCGCCTATTCGGGTTCCATCCGCAAGGAGATCCGGCCGGGGTGTCGCTTACGGCCCCAAACGATGTGTACAGGGTTCCCGAGCCCACCATCCGGGTGCCACTCGGTACACCAGGCCACGTGTGCCTAGTCTGTCCCAAGCCCACCCTGCCGGGTGCCACTTGGTAGAAAAATAGCACTACCTACAAACACCAGAAACTAGTTGCGACTCCTGGACAGAGACCAAGTTGGTTAATAAGTCGAGAGGGGTCGAGTTACCGGAACCCAATGTGTGGTAGTATCGAGTCATTGGACAACATACATAGAACTCAGTGCTTAAGGACGGTTCCAGTGAGACAACCCACCATGTACTCCTACATGGCCTCTCACCGCTACCTTTACCAAAACGTGTTCACACACACATCACTCTCAGCATCAGAACATATCGTGACACTCCAATTCATTCCCAATGAATCAGACCTGATACAACTCTAAGCAATAGCAGGCATAGCATGGTAGGAACACATCAGTGGCTTCAATCAACTCCTACACATGCTAGTGGGTTTCAGCTATTTACTGTGGCAATGACAGGTCATGCAGAGGAATGGGTTCAACTACCGCAGCACAAAGTAGCAGACGAACCGTTGTTGTCCTAATGCAGTAACTGAGAGCAGGAGCGAGAGAGTAGGGTTTTATCGAAATGAACAAGGGGGTTTGCTTGCCTGGTAAAACAACAGAGGAGGCACTGCTTCACAGACAGGTACTCTGGAACGTCTCCGGAGCAGGACCTATCGAGAAGGAACGGTGCCGGCAATCAAAACACAATCATATGCAACAAAATGATGCATGAACATGGCATTAAGATGGGATGCTGATAGAGCTAATGCAACTAGTGTTCAATTTGAATGAAGTCCATTTGAACAAAAGGTTCAAATGCAACTCCAAAATAAGTCTCTTATTATGCCATAATGTGTTTTCTCATATTCAGCATGTATAAGTTGGTTTGACATGCATGAAACTAGTACAGATGGAAAGATTGCATTTTTCTGATAATTTTTCATATATAAATTATTTTAATCTGAGCTACGGTTGAATTGTTATGAATTTTTGAAGTTTAAAACAATTTCTGGAATTTTCTGATTAAATTAAATCCAGAATTCATATATTGCGTCAGCATTGAGTAAACATGACGTCAGCAGTCAACTGCGGCTGATGGGGTCAAACCTGACGTGTGGGGCCCACACGTCAGTGACAGGGGGTTAAACAGGGGGTTAATTTAATCCTAATTATAAGTTAGTGGCGCTGGGGCCCACTGTCAGCCTTAGGGGGGGTTAATTAAGCGGTGATTAGCACTAAGCTAATCACCTGACGGGCCAGGCCCACATGGCAGGGCTCAGGCGACGGGGCTCGCCGCCGGCGACCTCTGGACGCGGCGGAGTCCGCGCCACAGGCCACGGGGACGGCGTCTGAGAGCACCGGGGCGTAGCCCGGGCTCTCGCGCATCTGGTAGGACAGGTGGAAGTAGCGGGGGAGGCCGGAGCTCGCCGGAGCAAAGCTCGCGGCGGCGGCCGGAGCTCGGCTTCGATCGGGAACGGGCTGCGAGGCACTAGGGAGGCTGCTAGCGGGTCCGCGTGAGTCGCCAGAGTGCACTGAGTGCAACGGCGAGCTCGGCTGCGGCCTGCGGCGGCTGTGGCCACGACGGCGAGGAGCTGCGGCGGCGATGGCTTCGGCCATGGTGGGGAACGGGGCTACGGCGCGGGAACGAAGGGAAGAAGGTAGGGGAAACGGGAAGAAGCTCACGGCGGTCACGCAGAGCAGCACAGCGGGGTCGGGGGAGACCTGGTGACGGCGAATCGACGGCGGCGGACGGCGGAGCCCGAGGAGGAAGACGATGGCGATGGCGGCGATGGAGGCCGTCCGGAGGTGCGTGGCTCGACGAGGAGGTAGCCGGCGACGTGGCGGAGCTCGTGGACTGCTCAGATGCTCTCGAGGGGCGCGGTGGCTACGACTACGGCGAGCGGTGGCATCGGTGGCGTTCGGCCGTGAGAGAGAGAGAGACAGAGGAGAGGACGAGGGCGAGGGAGAGTGCGAGGGGGTCGGGGTGGCTGCGTGGCGTCGTTCGGGGCATCCAGACGAGGAGGGGAGAGGCAGGCAGGCAGGGAGAGAGGTGGCGTGGCGCGGTGGCGCGCGCGCGCCGGGCACGCTCCCCTCCCTCTGTCGAGGACGAAGACGACAGAGGAGGAGGCGGCCTGGGCCGCCTGCTGCTGCTGGGCCAGAGGCGCCAGGTAAGAGGCCCAGGTAAGGTTTCCCTCTTTTATTTATTTTTTTTTCTAATTTCTGACATTTGTTTTGATTTAATTAAAATATTAAATCATTTTATCACCTTATGCCAATTTTTGCAGGAGCTAGATATATTATTCCAGAGCTCCTTTATAAATGGCATAATTTTTGGACATATATTAATATATATAACTAATATATTTCCAATGCAAATATTTATGCCTTAATTCCAAATGCCCAAAATAAATACCTATGAGCTCTTAAAAATATTGGTTTGATTTTTATCTCTGTCCAATATTTTCAGAGGGCAACATGAGCATTTTCTTGGACCCTTTTGGAGAAATTTTTATTTGGGTCATTTTCAAAAATGATTCTGAGGGTTCCACCAATCCTCATTTCAAATTTAGAAGAAATTTAAATATGATGCACAAATGGCTAGCTAGCCTTGAGCATACCAGAACTAGGGATGTGACACTTAACAATATTGGAGGCATGATAAGAAAGTGGTAGGTATCGCAGCATAGGCATAGCAAAAGAGCGAGCAACTAGCAAGCAAAGATAGAAGTGATTTCGAGGGCATGGTCATCTTGCCTAAGATCCTGCAAGGAAGAAGAACGAGTCCATGAAGAAGACAAACGGTCGTAGTCGAACGGGTCCTCACAAACGCGACGTTATCGGAACCAACCCGAAGAAGCAACACCGGAAAGGAAGCAAACAACATAGTAAACAACCATCACATAATCATGGCATGATGCACAATCATGTGTGATGTATGTCCGGTTTAATGAAGCATGGCATGGCAAAATGCACAAACAATCCTACAACTTAAGGGGAGCTCAACATGCAACTCCGTTGCATATTGACGAAACACCACATGACTTATTTAGTTCGATATTTTTTACATACTCAACAATATTAAATGTCTATTAACATGGCAAGGGGGTGAAGCAAAGTAAAACTACCTATCTAGTCAAGTTTAAATGAGGCCGGAAACAACAAACAACAATTTCGGTAAATCCCCATATACATATTTTAGGTTTGGTACTGTTCTGCCATAGACCATATTTTATAGTTGTTAAACATGCAAAGTGATGCCACCATGTTGAACTAGGCATTTTTCTACCCCATTTACATATAAATATTATTTAAAACCGAGCTAGGGTTATTTAGCTATGAATTAAATCATTTTAACATGGCATAGGGGCAAATTTAAACAAACAACAATTTAATCATTTTAAACATAGATGAAAGTTGCAAATTATTAATCTACACAAAATTCTAAGCAAGTTTCATATATTAAGTTTTTCCATGTGATGCTTAGTTTGTGAGTTAAAATATGCATGAAGCTTAGGGGCTAATATGTAAAACTGTAATCTCTGGAAAAAATAATTAAATTCGTCCAGGAAAAAAAAACGTTAAGTGGGCCAAATCTGAAAGGTCTGCTGGCCCAACTGAGAGGGGGGCTGTGGGGGTTCACGTTGGGCCAAGGCCTGCTGGAGGAGGGAGAGGCCCGCAGAGGCAAAGCTGGGCCTAGGAGGCTGCTGGACTAGGTGTTGTCGACTCTGGAGGTCAACGCATCGCTGGAACGGGCGAGCGAGGCAGAGGGTTAGGGCTCGGGCCACACGAGGCAGGGGCGCCTCGTCCTCCCCGTAGAACGAAGCAGAGGAGGGGCTGGGAACCTCCATTGCTGCACGAAGAGAGCTCTCGACGAGGAACGGGCAGCTGACAGCGGAAGCAAGGCGGGGTTTGGTCGCCGGTGATGTATCCAGGCCCGATCCAGGCGGGCTCGGCGGCAAGGCCTCGGACGTCGGCCGGAGATCCATGGCGGGGTCCCTGTCAGTGATCTTGGTCAAACGGGAGAGGAGACCGAAGGTTAGAGAAGCAGAAGAGTTCAGGAAAACAGAAAAGGCACGAGGCAGGGAACCTACAGGTCCGGCGGCGGCGTCCTGGTGGTTGAGGCCACCGGCGACGAGCGAAAGTCAACGCTGCTCCAGATCCATCCTGGATCGAGGTACATGACGAGGGGACGGGGCGCTCAGGACTGCTGCTGATGCTCTACGGCGTGCGGGCACGAGGAGCTACGAGCAGAGGAGCCCGACGGGGCTAGATCGATGGGTGGATCAGGGTGGAGGCTTCGGCTTTGCAGTGGTTGGGTGGGCACGGAAATGGAGACGGTGGTTGGATTGGGTGCAGATGGATCCCGAGGTGGGAGATGCTGGCGGCGGGGATTGGACAGGGAGAATCCCTAGAAAATAGGGTTTTGTTCAGATTTAGACTAGGGACTATATATAAGGAAAGAGGGAGGGGCTAATCTGTCCCTTCAATTAAAATCGAGCGGCCGAGAAAAATACACTAGGAAGTCCAAAAAAGAAAACGGTGATGTTTTGTAGATATTTGGGGATGACCCGGACACAACGGTAACGACTATCCGGGTCGGGTCTGGGACAACTTTCGGACGCGCGCGGGAGGAGGTCCGATGCACTGTGCAAAGAGGGGCAGGCATGGGCCTAGGTGGATTGTGGAGAGTGGGTTGGTCTGAGAGAAGAGGGGAGAGAAACAACCCGGCACGGTTTTCGGAGACCGAAAACGTCCGATGTTTGACCGACTATATTGCTGCTATAGTTTAACGGTTGGGCTATCAAATGAACTCCGAATGCGATGAAACTTGACAGGAGGTCTATCTACACTAATATAAGACCACACGCCAACTTTCAACCCATTCCGAGTACATTTTCTGGCCACTTATAAAATACTATTTCAGACATGTCGCGGGCGCGTGCAAGTGTGGTTGGGCTCAGAACGGACAACAGACTGAACTGGGGGAACCCGGACGGATGCAAGTTTTGAAAACATGATGATGCAATGCACATGATGACATGACAAGACGCAACACGCAAGCAAATGACATGGCAACGTCGGCGAATAACTAGAAGACACCTGGCGCATCGGTCTTGGGGCGTTACAGATGTCTCCCAAAGGAGCAGAACTGACCATAGTGATGGGATGACCTAGAAAATAATGCTTAAGCTTCCGGCTTGCCAAGAACACCCCATATACGAGCTTCTGCCAGTGTTGATATATCTGATTAGACTCAAAAAGAACCTCACTGATATAATAAACCGACTTTTGAACCGGATACTCCTTGCCTGCCTCCTTTCGCTCCACTACAATAGCCATGCTGACGGCTCGGGCATTAGCAGCCACATATAACAGCAATGGCTCCTTATCAATAGGGGCAGCAAGCACGGGCGGCTTAGCCAGCTATTTTTTCAGATCCTCAAAGGCTTGGTTAGCAGCGTCACTCCAAACAAAATGATATGTCTTCTTCATCATCTGATAAAGAGGCAGAGCCTTCTCACCTAGCCGGCTTACGAACCGGCTCAGAGCCGCAATATGACCAGCCAGTCGCTAAACATCGTTGATACAGGCCGGTTTAGCTAGAGAGGTAATGGCCTTGATCTTCTCCGGGTTAGCTTCAGTGCCTCTGTCTAAAACCAGAAAACCCAAGAGCTGACCTGTTGGCACACTAAAAACACACTTAGCCGGGTTAAGCATCATCTTGTATACCCAGAGATTGTCAAATGTCTCCTTTAAATCGTCAATCGGGTTCTCTTTCTTTCTTGACTTTACTACAATGTCATCTACATACGCATGAACATTCCGCCCAATCTGGTTATGTAAACAATTCTGCACGCATCTCTGATAAGTCGCCTGGGCATTCTTGAGCCCAAAAGGCATTGATACATAGCAGAAAGCTCCAAAGGGAGTTATAAATGTTTTTTCTCCTGGTCCTTAACTGCCATCTTGATCTGATGATAACCAGAATAAGCATCCAAAAAACTCAAACGCTCACAACCCGCCGTAGCATCAATAATCTGATCAATACGAGGGAGAGCAAAAGGATCAGCTGGACAAGCTTTGTTTAAATCCGTGTAATCCACACACATACGCCAAGTGCCATTTTTCTTAAGCACCAGCACCAGGTTAGCCAACCACTCAGGATGAAAAACCTCAACAATAAACCCAGCCGCCAGAAGCCGGGCTACCTCTTCTCCCATAGCTTTCCGCCTCTCCTCATTAAACCGGCGAAGAAACTGCCTAACCGATTTAAATTTCGGATCAATATTAAGAGTGTGCTCAGCGAGTTCCCTCGGTACAACTGGCATGACACAAGGCTTCCATGCAAAAATGTCCCGGTTCTCACAGATGAACTCGATGAGCGCACTTTCCTATTTTGGATCCAGATTGGCACTGATTGTGAACTGCCTGGATGAGTCGCCAGGAACAAAATCAACCATCTTGGTATCATCTGCCGATTTAAACTTCAAAACTGGGTCATGCTCTGTTGTGGGCTTCTTCAGGGACATCATATCTGCTGGGTCAACATTGTCTTTGTAAAACTTTAACTCTTCTGTCGCACAAACTGACTCGTCGTAAGCCGCATCACCCTCTTCACACTCCAAAGCTATCTTCCGGCTTCCATGTACAGTGATGGTCCCCTTGTGACCCATCATCTTGAGTTGTAGATAAACATAACAGGGCCTGGCCATGAACTTAGCATAAGTCGGCCGTCCAAACAAAGAATGATACGGGCTTTTGATTTTCACCACTTCAAAGGTCAATGTCTCTGACCTGGAATCATGGTCATCTCCAAAAGCAACCTCCAGAGCTATCTTACCCACTGGATATGCCGACTTATCAGGAACCACACCATGAAAAATGGTGTTTGACGGCTTAAGATTTTTCTCTGTCAACCCCATGCGACGGAAGGTCTCATAATAGAGAATATTAATGTTGCTTCCCCCGTCCATGAGTACCTTATTGAACTTATACCCTCCAACCTGAGGTGCCACCACCAACGCTAAGTGACCCGGATTATCAACTCGGGGTGGGTGATCCTCTCGGCTCCACACAGTGGGCTGCTCGGACCAATGTAAGTAACGAGGAACCGCCGGCTCAACAGCATTGACTGCCCTCTTATGAAGCTTCTGGTCACGTTTACATAAGCTAGTGGTAAATACATGATATTGCCCACTATTCAACTGTTTTGGGTTGCTTTGATAACCAGACTGCTGTTGCTGCTGACCCCCATGATTACTTTGCTGGTTGTAACCACCCTGGCTGCCATGATTATTCTGATTTCCCTGAAACCAGGAATTAGAGCCGCCACCGCCGTGACCCGAACCGTAAGAGCCGCCAAGACCACCACCAGGCCCATGACTGTTATGAAAAAAGTTTGAATTCTTGAACTCCCTCATGATGTTACAATCCTTCCACAGGTGCCCAGACGGTCTTTCCTCCGTACCAAGTCGTGGGCAGGGCTCATTCAACATTCGCTCAAGATTGACACTAGACCCACTGGCTCTTGGCGGCAGTCTGCCCTTACAATGTTGTCCCCATTATCCTGTGCATTGGTGTTAGCCACAAAGTTGAAACTATTATCAGCCTTGCGCTTACCGTTGCCTCCCGAGTTATACTGCTGTCCTTTGACGTTGCCGCTCGTCTTTCCCTTCCCTGCTTTTTCGTCATTAGAATCGGGATCTTTGGTACTATTAGAGTCAGCATATTTAACCAGAGCCGCCATGAGCATCCCCATGTCATTGCAGTGACGCTTGAGCCGCCCTAACTTTTGCTTCAGAGGCAGGAAACGGCAATTGTTCTCCAACATCAACACCGCTGAATCAGCGTTAATACGATCTAATGAATGTAAGATTGTCGAGACCCAGCGCACCCAATGGGTTGTTGATTCGCCTTCCTCTTGGACACAGGAGGCCAAATCCACAATGGACATGGGTTGTTTACATGTTTCCTTAAAGTTCTGGATGAACAGGGCCTTTAACTCGGCCCATGACCCGATGGAATTAGCTGGGAGCCCCTTTAACCAAGTACGAGCATTCCTTCCAACATCAAAGGAAAGTATTTAGCACAGGCTGCTTCACTAACCTCCAACAACTCCATAGCCATCTCATAACTCTCAACCCACGCTTCAGGACTTAAATCAGTGGTGTAATTGGGCACCTTACGAGGTCCTTTGAAATCCTTGGGCAGACGCTCGTTCCGCAGATCCGGCGCTAAACACGGCGCCCCCAAGTTTCTAAAGGTCATACCCGGCTCCACCGAGGTGGTTGGACGAATCAGAGTTGGTTGATCAGACGCATACTGAGCCACCAACACGGCCTCTCGACGGGCTCTTCCTTGATCCACCACATTCTGAGCATTAGCACCACCACCCGCCAGGTCATTACCACACGACGGGTTATGATTTCGTCCACTGCTTGACACCGCCGGCTCATCTAAATGCCTGCTGTAGTTTCGGCTCGGGCGAGGTGTGGAATGAATCCTATCACGGCTATAAGAGTACGCTTGTTGCTGCACCAATGCTATCTGAAGAAACTCTCTAGCCCTTCGTGTCTCAACCGCCGCTGGCGAGTCACCTTCCACAGGGATAGCCACCAGTCGGGACGCTGCAGCAACCATGTTATCCAAAGGGTTGGAGTAATGACCCCGTGGCGTCGACATGTGTTGTGGCGAGTTATTGTTCTGTAGAGGTGGATCCATTATACGTGGCTAAGCCGGCGTTCCTGCCCCAGGCGCTCCGGCCCGGTTTACGGCTGTCGGGTTACTGGTTCCTGCCCCTGGCGTGTTAAAAAGATTCCTTGCTTCAATAGTCACCGGCAGATGACTCTGATGCCTTCTCATCATCACTTCATTTGAGGCGTTCTGATCTAGCATGAGCCGGTAAGATTCCGCTTGGAGTCATTGTGCCTGTGCATCCAAAGCAGCTCGCTCCTCAGCCATCCTGGTATTTTCAGCGTTCAGTGCCTCCCTAGCCTGTGCTATATCATCACACACCTTTGTAATCGCCGCATTATGCTGATCTTGATCCGCCGGGTTAACAGCCGTCGTAATCAGCGCAGTCAGCTTGTCCAATAAGTCAGTAAAAACTTGAGTCGGCAGGCGCTCAGGGCCTCCCGCCCTCGGCAGCCGCCGCCGCTCCTGACCGGAAACCAGCTCCACCGTCGTTGATGAGTGTTGTATAGGCTGTGTACCGGCTGATACGTCTCCAACGCATCTATAAGTTTTGATTGCTCCATGCTATATTATCTATTGTTTTGGACATTATTGGGCTTTATTATTCACTTTTATATTATTTTTGGAACTAACCTATTAACCGGAGGCCCAGCCCAGAATTGTTGTTTTTTGCCTATTTTAGGGTTTCGAAGAAAAAGAATATGAAACGGAGTCCAAATGAAATGAAACCTTCGGGAACGTGGTAGGGGGCGCACCTACCCCCCCCAGGCATGCCCTCCACCCTAGTGGGACCCCTGTTGCTCCACCGACGTACCCCCAAACGATCAGAAATGGAGCCAAAAACCTAATTCCACCGCCGCAACTTTCTGTATCCACGAGATCCCATCTTGGGGCCTGTTCCGGAGCTCCGCCGGAGGGGGTATCCATCACGGAGGGCTTCTACATCAACACCATAGCCTCTCCGATGAAGTGTGAGTAGTTTACCTCAGACCTGCGGGTCCATAGTTATTAGCTAGATGGCTTCTTATCTCTTTTTGGATCTCAATACAAAGTTCTCCCCCTCTCTTGTGGAGATCTATTCGATGTAATGTTCTTTTTGCGGTGTGTTTATTGAGACCGATGAATTGTGGGTTTATGATCAAGTCTCTCTATGAACAATATTTGAATCTTCTCTGAATTATTTTATGTATGATTGGTTATCTTTGCAAGTCTCTTCGAATTATCAGTTTGGTTTGGCCTACTAGATTGATCTTTCTTGCAATGGGAGAAGTGCTTAGCTTTGGGTTCAATCTTGCGGTGTCCTTTCCCAGTGACAGTAGGGGCAGCAAGGCACGTATTGTATTGTTGCCATCGAGGATTACAAGATGGGGTTTTTATCATATTGCATGAATTTATCCATCTACATCATGTGATCTTGCTTAAGGCGTTACTCTATTTTCATGAACTTAATACACTAGATGCATGCTGGATAGCGGTCGATGAGTGGAGTAATTGTAGTAGATGCAGGCAGGAGTCGGTCTACTTGTCTCAGACGTGATGCCTATATACATGATCATACCTAGATATTCTCATAATTATGCTCAATTATGTCAATTGCTTAACAGTAATTCATTCACCCACCGTAGAATACTTATGCTCTTGAGAGAAGCCACTAGTGAAACATATGGCCCCCGGGTCTATCTTCATCATATTAATCTTCCAATACTTAGTTATTTCCTTTGCTTTTATTTTACTTTGCATCCTTATCATAAAAATACCAAAAATATTATCTTATCATATCTATTAGATCTCACTCTCGTAAGTGACTGTGAAGGGATTGACAACCCCTTATCGCGTTGGTTGCGAGGAGTTATTTGCTTTGTGCAGGTACTAGGGGACGCGCGCGCAACCTCCTACAGGATTGATACCTTGGTTCTCAAAAACTGAGGGAAATACTTACGCTACTTTATTGCATCATCCTTTCATCTTTGGGGAAATCCAACACAGTACTCAAGAGATAGCAAGAAGAATTTCTGGCGCCGTTGTCGAGGAGGTTCGTGCAAGTCAAGATTTGACTCCCGACAACAAGCTATTTCTGGCGCCGTTGAGTCAACATACCAAGTACCCATCACAATCCTTATCTCCCGCATTACATTATTTTCCATTTGCCTCTCGTTTTCCTCTCCCCCACTTCACCCTTGCCGTTTTATTCGCCCTCTCTCTATCCTCCCTCTCTTTCTCTATTTTCCTCTGTCGGTGTCAAAACCGGCGGATCTCGGGTAGGGGGTCCCAAACTATGCGTCTAGGCAGGATGGTAACAGGAGGCAGGGGACACGATGTTTTAACCAGGTTCGGGCCCTCTTGATGGAGGTAAAACCCTATGTCCTGCTTGATTAATATTGATGATATGGGTAGTACAAGAGTAGATCTACCACGAGATCAGAGAGGCTAAGCCCTAGAAGCTAGCCTATGGTATGATTGTATGTTGTGATTGTTGTCCTATGGACTAAAACTCTTCGGTTTATATAGACACCGGAGAGGGTTAGGGTTACACAATGTCGGTTACAAAGGAGGAGATATCCATATCTGTATTGCCTAGCTTGCCTTCCACGCCAAGTAGAGTCCCACCCGGACACGAGACGAAGTCTTCAATCTTGTATCTTCATAGTCTAATAGTCCGGCCAATGGAGATAGTCCGGCTGTCTGGAGACCCCCTAATCCAGGACTCCCTCAGTAGCCCTTAAACCAGGCTTCAATGACGATGAGTCTGGCGCGCAGCATTGTCTTCAGCATTGCAAGGCGAGTTCCTTCTCCGAATACATCACAGAAGAATTTGAATACGAGGATAGTGTCCAACCCTGCAAAATAAGTTCCACATTCCACCGTAGAGAGAATAATATTTTCGCAGATCTAATTTGCTGGCGTGTTTTGGCAGCACGATGTTATGTCATGGCCCGGTGATTATTCAAACCATTTCTCCACACATAACGCGAGGCGGTTTCTTGACACGTCTGGCCGAAGCGGAGATCGTGTTCCCTCAATTGCAGGATTCTCATTAATGCGGTCGTGGGTAACCCAAACGTGTCTAGGACTCCTAGATTATAGGCAAGTCCTAAACGGCTACGGAGAGGACGCTTGATATTCACCCTCTTTATAAAGGGACAAGGTTTTCGCTTTTTCCCTCTCGTGCTCAATCGAACCCTTCCCCCGCCTCGAGTTCTAACAGCCAAAGCCTAGGTTAGGTGCTCCGGATCTTCAACCATGTCCGGATCCAGCCTTCAAGGCTGATGGACGCCCTCCTCCGTTATGGAAGAGGACATTAAGAAGTTGAGGGAGGCCAGATACCTGACCGCCGAGGTTTCGCATCGGCTGCCTGCTCGAGGGCAGATCGTGCCTACTCCCAAACCCAACGAGAACATCGTGTTCGTCTCCCACTTCCTCCGAGGTCTAGGCCTCACTCTGGATCCCTTCGTCAGGGGTTTGATGTTCTATTACGGGCTAGATTTCCATGATCGAGCTCCAGACTCCTTTCTCCACATCTCGACATTTATTGTCGTGTGCGAGGCCTTCCTCTGCATCACCCCTCACTTCGGCTTGTGGCTCAAGACCTTTGAAGTGAAGCCGAAGATGATCGAGGGGCAACATGCAGCGTGCGGAGGTGCATCAATAGGCAAGATGGCAGGAGCTCCATGGCCGAAAGGTTCCTTCCCAGGGGTGTCCGAATTATGGCAGCGGGAGTGGTTTTACGTCACAGCTCCCAGAAGTGCCAAGTGGGCAGCTGCCCCTGCTTTCCGCTCGGGCTCCCCACCACAACTGATGTCATGGATTAGCAGAGGTCTGAGTTGTGGTCCAGCCAAGGACGTGCCTATACTGCAAAGCCGCATCTGAGATCTCTTCGAGGGAGATTTTAATTTGGTTGCGGTAATACAAGTTATGCTGGTTTGTCAAGTCCAGCCTTGCAAACGCCGTCCCCTTCGCTTGTGGGAGTTCAACCCAGAGGGACCACGTGCCATTCAAAGTTTCCTCGGCCTGACGCACGAGGAGATGTACAAGTCATTCTTCAGACCTCAAGTAGAATGTCCGGATATTACCGAGGACGTGGGCCTGAGCAGTAACCGTGCCGCCGAACAAGTAAGAAATCCTCTAGCCGAACACACTGCATTTTATTCGAAGTTATTTATGAGAGTTCGCTTTTTGACCAAGACTGGCTAACAAAGGCGAAGATGATTCGGTGTTTGGCCCCCCTCCCTGAGGGTTTGGAAAATCCGGTATTGGAAAAGATGCTCGAGGTCGCACCTTGCCCGGAGCCCTTGAAGGGAGATACCGAGGGGATAATACGGGCGGACGCAGGCCCCCATCGCTGCCCGTTCCAACCGAGGGAACGAGCGTCTCCACGAAGGAGGACAACCGGGGGAGGAAAAGGACTACCTCCGAGGATCCGGAAGCCGAAGCCTCCAAACGGGAGAAGAAGTCTCCCACAGAGGGTCCTGCCTCGGGGAGTGCTTTTGCCGCACAAAGTCCACGGGGGGATCAGCCCTCCAACGAGTTGTAAGTGATCCAAAATACTTTAATAGTAAAGGTATGCTATCTTTTTTCTGAGAGAATAACCACCACATATATCTTGCAGTTCGGGCCTTAGCCCCTCTCAGCTGAGCTCGTCTTCGGGGGATCTTCTTCCAGAGATGATGGAGAGCGAAACACCTCCCCCGGACTCCTCCGCTCAAGAAGCGGGCGACCCCGAAGTGTCGTCACGGAGGGCCTCTCCGGATCCGGTGAGGCCAGAAGATAATCCCATAGACCCCCGAAGTCCCCAGCGTCCGGCTCCCGAAGAGAGTAGACAAAAGAGTCCGGCACCGTCTGGTTTGCGGTCGGACGTTCTGAGGGAGTTGGTGGGGCGAGCAGCCATCTCAGAAGAACACCGTATGCTAATGAGTACGGTGATGGAGAGAATCTCATCCGCCGAAAGCGGATTACATGAAGCTTTTATGAATCTACTGACAGACTTTGAGGTACGTGAGATAATATGTGATAGTACTACACATATTAGGTGTGCCCTGTGTAGATAGTAGCTCCTGAGACTCTGGTTGTCGTTGAGAACGACGGCGAATAGAGGATCATATTCCCAGGCAATCACCAGACTGCCCCTATGTATAGGTGCTGGAAGCTTCGGTGGCTAGTCGGACTAGTGAGTTTGCCAAATTAAAACGGCAACTGGATGCGGCAGACGCCGACATCGAGCTTGTTAACAAGAGGCTTGACGAGGCACAGGGTAAGTGTTATTATCTGGTGAACGCCACATAGTAAGAGCAGCATGATGCTAGTATCTTTAATATGTTGTGACTGCAGATGGATCTGCCATCGTGGAAGCCTTGCGGGCAGAACTTGCCCGAGCCAAGGAACAAGCGAGGATTAGTAATGCGGCTGCTTTGAAGCCGATCGAAGAGTTGAAAGCCGAGAAGGCCACACATTGCGAGAGCCAAGAGAAGATGGCCAAGATGGCCGTAGAATTAAAAGACACTGTTGACCGTTGCCAGGTCCTTGAAAAGAAAACCGAGTGAAGGCAACGGACCTTGAGAAGGCCACGGCGGTGGACAAATACACCCGTTCTGCTATGAGAGCGAAGAAGGAGGAGCTGCGGGAAGCCGGGGATATTGCGGCTGGGAAACCCTTCATGTTACGGAGGAAGTTCGGATATCCACAGTATGCCCCTCTGGATCGGCTGTGGAGTTCGGCAGATGCGTATATGGATTTGGCGGCGAGCGTTGCCGATGCGGCCAAGTACTTCCAAGTTCAGACAGATCGTGAAGTGGACAAGCTGTTCTGGTCGCAATTCCACGTTCCAGAGCGTCCGCTTCCATTGACTGACCAGCTAGCCGAATGGGCTGAACTGAATAGGTTGTCCGGACTTGCCATGAGGTCTGTTGTGGATCAGCTATGGCCGGAAAAGCTAAAGCCGAACAGCTATTTTAGCTTAGTGCAGCAGTTCCTTGGTGCGGTGTCGCGCATTAATGCAATGAAGCGGTCGGCGTGCATAGAAGGCTCGCGGATGGCCCTTGCCCGTGTTAAAGCATACTGGGCGGAGATGGACGCTACAACAGTTGCGGCGCAGGGTTCGGCCATAGGCCGAGTGGCTGCCGAGCATTATTTCGAGGAAGTTCTCGAGGGTGCTCGTTTGATAGAGGCCCAGTGCTCGAAGAATATTATGTTTGAGTGATATGTATTTTCATTGTAAACACAATGCTTTTATGAAGTTTTATAAGGCCATGTTTATACTTTTTCCTGAAAGTAGTATGATGCCTCATGTGCGGCCGTTTATGTATACATGTGTATAACCTGAAAGATTGCAGCCATCGGCTTCAACCCCCACGCATATAATGCGGAGGTGCTCGCGAAAAACGCGTGTTCACACTTAACCCAATGTCTTGGTCCTATTAAGGAGGTGGTAGCGTAGCGAACGAGGCAACCAGACTATAATGCTTTAACACTTTCACTTAGCCATAGGAGTTTGACAGTGGGGCTACTAGATAGCCCCTGGTGGCTCCGCACTCTCCCGATCGCGGGGTGTGTACATGCCTGGCCGGAAAACGGCCCTTCGTTAAGGCGGAGGAATTCTAACATTCTGATAGGTCATCGAGTGGTTGACCAGTCTCACGCTATATCATGACAGTCAGTTTTCGGCTTTCTCTACTGAGGTGCTCGTCCGGATGAACCAGGGCACAATCGCAGTAGTTCTCCTGGTGCTACCTTAGCCGATAAAGCGGAACGTAAGGCACCAAAACACAGGAGCCGGGCAAACCCAACATTTGACCAAAGACAATGATTCGGAGCTGATGCATATAAGGCCAAACTCGCGACGCCGAACACTCCCTAAGGTATTCGGTCTTTATGGTATAAACTGTGCCTAAATAGTGCCCTTTGTAAGAAGCCCCTTGTGTCCAGGTACGTGCATTATTCTGACGTGGCCACATGCCAAGACGTCAGCATCCTTCTCAACTGTGCTGAGAATTTGGTGGATATGTATCAACAAGAGACAGTAAAAAAGGTTTACGCAGGATCTTAATCTAAAAAGAATCCTTGGAGCGGGTCCCTGCTGCACGTCTGCGCCTGTGTCTCCGTTGTGCCGTATCCTGGACGGGTGTAGCACGATGATCATCTGTAAAAGAGAGGAACTTAGGTGAAAAAGTTGTCGTGCAAAAGGATAGTTTTTAAAGAAACCATGTATAATTCAAGATGAGTAAAAATTGTCACTTGTCTGCGCGCGTTGAGCCCCTTGTATAGGGGTGTGACCATTGATCCGGTATGAATTACATATAGTTGTGCCGGACTTGTCTAACCGTGTCCGAGGTCTTGACGACCTGTTAAATGCTTTAGTTGGTCAGGTCGTTTTTAGTGTGCGGCTGCCAAGGCAGCCGCGCTCTCTTCGGTGCGCAACAATCGCTTAACACTTCCGTTCACTGTAATGATGCCACATGGGCCGGGCATCTTGAGTGTGAGGGAAGAGTAGTGTGGTATTGCATTAAAGTGAATGAAAGCTTCGCGTCCGAGTAGTGCTTGATAGCCACTTTGGAACGGAGCGATGTGGAAGGTTAAATGTTCGCTACGGAAGTTATCGGGGAAGCCGAATATGACCTTTAGTAGCAGGGAACCCGTGGAATGAGCCCCTGGGCCTGGCGTTACTCCTTTAAAGGTAGTATTGTTTTGGCAAATTTTTGTTGGGTCTATCCCCATTTCGCGGATTGTATCCTGGTATATCAGGTTTAGACTGCTGCCACCGTCCATCAGGACTCGTGCGAAGTGGTATCCGTCAATTATTGGGTCTAATACCATGGCAGCCCATCCTGCACGACGGATACTTGCTGAGTAATCATGATGGTCTAAAGTGATCGGTCGAGACGACCAGTGGTAGGGCTCTGCAGTGATAGGCCCTTGGGCATACTTTTCTGGGAGTGCCGTTTTGTTTCTTCCCTTGATCATGTGTAACACGTTTACTGTTTTGACTTCTGGTGGAAATTTCTTTTGTTCCCCAGTGTCTTGCTTGGGAGGCTCATCCTCGTCTTCGCTTGGTGTATCCTCCCCCTTGTGTACGGCGTTGAGCTTGTCGGACTACTTGAAGACCCAACATTCTCTGTGGGTATGATTAGCAGGTTTACCAGGGGTGCTATGGATCTGACATATTTGGTCCAGAATTTTGTTTAGGCTGGACAGTTCGTCTTTGGCGCCCTTAGAGGGCGGCTTTTGCTCACCCGGCCGAGAGCTTTTGAATCCGGCGTTTACTGTCGTGCTCTTTGTGATGTCTTCTTTATTCCGGCGTTTGTTATTGTTGTTGCCCGTGATTTCCTGTTTCCATCTCTAACTTCAGATGTACTGGGGTCGCTGGTCCTGCATCCAGCTAGCCAGCTGTCCTCACCCGCGCAAAAGCGGGTCATGAGGCTTGTTAATGCTGCCATTGTTCTCTTTTCTTGGCCGAGGTTTCTCGCAAGCCATTCATCATGGACGCTATGCTTAAAAGCTGCCAAGGCTTCGGCGTCCGGACAGTCGACAATTTGGTTCTTTTTAGCAAGAAATATGTTCCCAAGTTTTCGGGCTGACTCTCCGGGCTGTTGAGTTATATGACTCAAATTGTCCGCGTCCGGAGGTTGGACATAAGTCCCTTGAAAATTTGCCCGAAAAGCGTCTTCGAGCTCTTCCCAGCTTCCAATGGAGTTTTCGGGGAGGCTTTTAAGCCAGTGGCGAGCTGGCCCTTTGAGCTTGAGGGGTAAGTACTTGATGGCGTGGAGATCATCTCCTCGAGCCATATGGATATGGAGGATATAGTCCTCAATCCAGACCCCAGGGTCTGTTGTTCTGTCGTATGCCTCTATGTTTACGGGTTTGAATCCCTCTGGAAATTCATGGTCCAGCACCTCGTTGGTGAAACATAGGGGGTGTGCGGCACCCCTGTATCTGGGTGTACCGCGTTGCTCGGATGTTTGTTGTGTTACATCGTATGCTGGGGCGCGCTTGCGTGGTCCATAGATGGATCTGGTTGCGCCGTCCTTTTGGTGCGAGCCCTCGCGTGTATCACGTATTGGCTTGTGAGTGGCGTTGTTTGCCGCTCGATGTTGGCCGTGAGGTCGTCTATCCGGCCAGGTGGCTGTTTTGATTTTTGGTTGTGGGGGGTCTGAGGCCTCCTCATCGAATTCAGGTAGCAACTTCCCCTTTGGGTAGCTCTTGGTGGGGCGATTATCCCTGTACTTTGCTGCTGTGTTGAGTACTTTACTCCATCTGATTTGGAGTGTGTCCTGCGCAGCCTTGAGCCTTTGCTTCTGCTTTTTCAGACTCCTCGCGGTGGCAACAAGCCTTTGACGGGCATTATGCTGCTCCGGGTGCCTGTCCGGCGTTATATCGTCCGGACAATTATCTTTGACAGAATTAGTTTGTTCGGTTTGATTCTCCGTATTGCCGTAGTCCGACAGTCGTTTGCCCTGCTCCAACGCTGGGTCTGTATGATCGTTATTTCTGCCGAGGCGAGATTTGGGGCGGCACTTGCGCCGCCGCTTTGACTGCTTCTTGAGGGAAGAACCATTCGGTCCGTCTTCCCGTTCCTCCTCGTCGTCTTCTTTTGGTGTGTCCACCATGTATACGTCATATGATGAGGTGGACGTCCGGTGCCCTATGGGCGGTGGTTCCTCTTCGCCTCCCGCATCGTCGTCCATACCGTCGATGTCTTCGGAGTCGAAATCGAGCATGTCGGTTGAGTCATCGACAGTGGCTATTAAGTGGGTGGAGGGTGGGCGTCGAATTTCTTCATCGTCCGCATCCCAATCCTGTTGGCCATAATCCGGCCAGGGCTCTCCTGACAAAGAGAGAGACCTTAGAGAATTCAGAATGTCGGCGAAGGGCGAGTGCTGAAAGATATCCGCGGCGGTGAATTCCATGATCGGCGCCCAATCGGATTCGATTGGCAGGGGCGCGGATGGTTCAGAGTCCGGAAAAGAGTCCGGCACCTTGGAGTCACGGGCTGCACAAACTGTTAGGCTGGTGTTCGGCTCGATCGCCGTTGAGACTACAGCCCCTGAGGCGGTGTCTAACCACCCGTCCTCGACTGGTGCAGTTGGCTCCGAGCTAAGGGTCGGAGCTGATGCAGGCGCGGCCTCTGGGTATTGTTCGGCGGTAGAGCTAGGTCATACCCATCGCGACAGTGCGGCGTGCCCGGCTGTGGCTCGAATTCGTCGAAGATCAAGTCTCCGCGGATATCGACTGTGTAATTCAAACTTCCAAATCTGACCTGATGGCCAGGGGTGTAGCTTTCAATCTGCTCCAGATGGCCAAGCGAATTAGCCCGCAGTGCAAAGCCGCCAAATATGAAGATCTGTCCGGGGAGAAAAGTCTCACCCTGGACCGCATCGCTATCGATGATAGTAGGAGCCATCAAGCCTAACAGCGACGACACAGAGGAACTCTCAATGAAAGCACCAATGTCGGTGTCAAAACTGGCGGATCTCGGGTAGGGGGTCCCAAACTGTGCGTCTAGGTCGGATGGTTACAGGAGGCAGGGGACACGATGTTTTACCCAGGTTCGGGCCCTCTTGATGGAGGTAAAACCCTATGTCCTGCTTGATTAATATTGATGATATGTGTAGTACAAGAGTAGATCTACCACGAGATTAGAGAGGCTAAACCCTAGAAGCTAGCCTATGGTATGATTGTATGTTGTGATTATTGTCCTACGGACTAAAACCCTTCGGTTTATATAGACACCGGAGAGGGTTAGGGTTACACAAGGTCGGTTACAAAGGAGGAGATATCCATATGCATATTGCCTAGCTTGCCTTCCACGCCAAGTAGAGTCCCACCCGGACACGAGACGAAGTCTTCAATCTTGTATCTTCATAGTCTAACAATCCGGCCAATGGAGATAGTCTGGTTGTACGGAGACCCCCTAATCCAGGACTCCCTCAGCCTCTTTTTGCCCGCTTGCTTTTTGTTTGCTTGTGTCTTGGATTGCTTGCTTGTCACGATGGCTCAAGATAATACTAAATTGTGTGACTTTACCAATACCAACAATAATGATTTTATTAGCACTCCGATTGCTCCTCTTACCGATGCTGAATCTTGTGAAATTAATGTCGCTTTGCTGAATCTTGTTATGAAAGATCCGTTCTCCGGCCTTCCTAGTGAAGATGTCGCTACCCATCTAAATAGCTTCGTTGATTTGTGTGATATGCAAAAGAAGAAAGATGTGGATAATGATATTGTTAAATTGAAGCTATTTCCTTTTTCTCTTAGAGATCGTGCTAAAGCTTGGTTTTCGTATTCCCCTAAAAATAGTATTGATTCTTGGAACAAGTGCAAAGATGCTTTTATCTCTAAGTATTTACTCCCGCTAAGATCATCTCCCTTAGAAACAATATTATGAATTTTAAGCAACTTGATCATGAACATGTTGCACAAGCTTGGGAGAGGATGAAATTAATGATACGTAATTGCCCTACTCATGGTTTGAATTTGTGGATGATTATACAAAATTTTTATGCCGGATTGAATTTTGCTTCTAGAAATCTTTTAGATTCGGCCACGGGAGGCACTTTTATGGAAATCACTTTAGGAGAAGCTACTAAACTCCTAGATAATATTATGGTTAAATATTCTCAATGGCATACTGAAAGATCTTCTAATAAAAAGGTGCATGCGATAGAAGAAATTAATGTTTTGAGTGGAAGGATGGATGAACTTGTGAAATTATTTGCTAATAAGAGTGTTTCTTATGATCCTAATGATATGCCCTTGTCTACTTTGATTGAGAACAATAATGATTCTATGGATGTGAATATTGTTGGTAGGACTAATTTTGGTAACAACGCGTATAGAGGAAATTTTAATCCTAGGCCTTATCCTAGTAATCCCTCTAATAATTATGGTAATTCCTAAAAAAATTCTTATGGAAATTATAATAAGATGCCCTCTGATTTTGAATCTAATATTAAAGAATTTATTACTTCGCAAAAGAATTTCAATGCTTTGATTGAAGAAAAATTGCTTAAGATTGATGATTTGGCTAGGAACGTTGATAGAATTTCTCTTGATGATGATTCTTTGAAACTTAGATCTATTCCACCTAAGCATGATATCAATGAGTCTCTCAAAGCCATGAGAATTTCCATTAATGAGTGCAAAGAAAGAATCGCTAGGATGCGTGCTAAGAAAGATGCCTTTATAAGAGCGTGTTCTTCTAGTTCCTATGAAAATAAAGATGAAGATCTAAAAGTTATTGATGTCTCCCCTATTAAATATTTGTTTTCCAATATGAATCTTGATAATGATGGGACTGATTATGATCCACCTTTACCTAGAAGATGTTCCAAAAATTCGGAGTTTTTAGATCTTGATGCTAAATTTGATGAAAGTGGGATCAAAGAAATTAAAACCTAGATGTTGCTAAACCCACTATTTTGGATTTCAAGGAATTTAATTATGAAAATTTCTCTTTGATTGATTGTATTTCCTTGTGGCAATCCGTGCTAAATTCTCCTCATGCTTATAGTCAAAATAAAGCGTTTACTAAACATATCGTTGATGCCTTGGTGCAATCTTATGAAGAAAAACTTGAATTAGAAGTTTCTATCCCTAGAAAGCTTTATGATGAGTGGGAACCAACTATTAAAATTAAGTTGAAAGATCATGAGTTTTATGCTTTATGTGATTTGGGTGCTAGTGTTTCCACGATTCCAAAGACTTTGTGTGATTTGTTAGGTTTCCGTGACTTTGATGATTGCTCTTTAAACTTGCACCTTGCGGATTCGACTATTAAGAAACCTATGGGAAGAATTAATGATTTTCATATTGTTGCAAATAGGAATTATGTGCCTGTAGATTTTATCGTTCTTGACATAGATTGCAATCCTTCATGTCCTATTATTCTTGGTAGACCTTTCCTTAAAACGATTGGTGCAATTATTGATATGAAGGAAGGAAATTTTAGATTCCAATTTCCGTTAAGGAAAGGCATGGAACACTTTCCTAGAAAGAAAATTAAATTACCTTATGAATCTATTATGAGAGCCACTTATGGATTGCCTACCAAAGATGGCAATACCAAGATCTATCCTTGCTTTTTATGCCTACCTAGGGGCGTTAAACGATAGCGCTTGTTGGGAGGCAACCCAATTTTATTTTTATTCCTTGCTTTTTGATCCTGTTTAGTAATAAATACTTTACCTAGCCTCTGTTTTGGTTGTGTTTTTTGTGTTTAATTAGTATTTGTGCCAAGTAGAACCATTGGGAAGACTTGGGGAAAGTCTTAATATCTTGCTGTAAAAAACAGAAACTTTAGCGCTCACGAGAACTGCTTCCATTTTTATTTAGAAAGTGCTATTCAGTTAATTCGTTTTGAAGATGATTAATAGATAAATTCCTCACGTCCAGAAATTTATTTTAGAATTTTTGGTGTTACAGATATTGCGCTAGCTACACATTTCTACAGACTGTTATGTTTTTGGCAGATTCTGTTTTTCGTGTGTTGTTTGCTTATTTTGATGAATCTATGGCTAGTAAAATAGTTTATAAACCATAGAGAAGTTGGAATAAAGTAGGTTTAACACCAATATAAATAAAGAATGATTTCATTACAGTACCTCGAAGTGGTCTTTTGTTTTCTTTCGCTAACGGAGCTCACGAGATTTTCTACTTTGAGTTTTGTGTTGTGAAGTTTTCAAGTTTTGGGTAAAGATTTGATGGATTATGGAACAAGGAGTTGCAATAGCCTAAGCTTGGGGATTCCCATGGAACCCCCAAGATAATCTAAGGACACATAAAAGCCAAAGCTTGGGGATGCTCCGGAAGGCATCCCCTCTTTCGTCTACTTCTATCGGTAACTTTACTTGGAGCTATATTTTTATTCACCACATGATATGTGTTTTGCTTGGAGCGTCTTGTATTATTTGAGTCTTTATTTGTTACTTTACCACAATCATCCATGCTGTACACACCTTTTGAGAGAGCCATACATGATTTGGAATTTGTTAGAATACTCTATGTGCTTCGCTTATATCTTTTGAGTTATATAGTTTTGCTCTAGTACTTCACTTATATCTTTTAGAGCACGGTGGTGGATTTGTTTTGTAGAAACTATTGATCTCTCATGCTTCACTTAGATTATTTTGAGAGTCTTAAATAGCATGGTAATTTGCTTAAATAATCCTAATATGCTTGGTATTCAAGAATAGTAAAAACTTTCTTATGAGTGTGTTGAATACTATGAGAAGTTTGATGCTTGATAATTGTTTTGAGATATGAAGATGGTGATATTAAAGTTGTGCTAGTTGAGTAGTTTTGAATTTGAGAAATACTTGTGTTAAAGTTTGTGATTCCCGTAGCATGCACGTATGGTGAACCGTTATGTGATGAAGTCGGAGCCTGATTTATTTATTGATTGTCTTCCTTATGAGTGGCGGTCGGGGACGAGCGATGGTCTTTTCCTACCAATCTATCCCCCTAGGAGCATGCACGTAATACTTTGCTTTGATAACTTGTAGATTTTTGCAATAAGTATATGAGTTCTTTATGACTAATGTTGAGTCCATGGATTATACGCACTTTTCTCACCCTTCCACCTTTGCTAGCCTCTCTAGTACCACGCACCTTTTGTCGGTATCATACACCCACCATATACCTTCCTCAAAACAGCCACCATACCTACCTATTATGGCATTTTCATAGCCATTCCGAGATATATTGCCATGCAACTTTCCACTGTTCCGTTTATTATGACACACTCCACCATTGTCATATTGCTTAGCATTATCATGAGTTGACATTGTATTTGTGGCAAAGCCACCATTCATAATTATTTCATACATGTCACTCATGAGTCATTGCATATCCCGGTACACCGCCGGAGGCATTCATATAGACTCATATTTTTGTTCTATGTATCGAGTTGTAATTGTTGAGTTGTAAGAAAATAAAAGTGTGATGATCATCATTATTAGAGCATTGTCCCAGTGAGGAAAGGGTGATGGAGACTATGATTCCCCCACAAGTTGGGATGAGACTCCGGACGAAAAAAAGAGGCCATAAAAAAAGAGAAAAGGCCCAAATAAAAAAATGAGAGAAAAAGAGAGAAGGGGCAATGCTAATATCCTTTTACCACACTTGTGCTTCAAAGTAGCACCATGATCTTCATAGTAGAGAGTCTCTCATTTCGTCACTTTCATATACTAGTGGGAATTTTTCATTATAGAACTTGGCTAGTATATTCCAATGATGGGCTTCCTCAAAATGCCCTAGGTTTTCATGAGCAAGCAAGTTGGATGCACACCCACTTAATTTCTTTTTGAGCTTTCATATACTTATAGCTCTAGTGCATCTGTTGCATGGCAATCCCTACTCACTCACATTGATATCTATTGATGGGTATCTCCATAGCCCGTTGATACGCCTAGTTGATGTGAGACTATCTTCTCCCTTTTTGTCTTCTCCACAACCACCATTCTATCCCACCTATAGTGCTATATCCATGGCTCGCGCTCATGTATTGCATGAAGATTGAAAAAGTTTGAGAATGTCAAAAGTATGAAACAATTGCTTGGCTTGTCATCGGGGTTGTGCATGATTTAAATACTTTGTGTGGTGAAGATAGAGCATAGCCAGATTATATGATTTTGTAGGGATAACTTTCTTTGGCCATTTTATTTTGAGAAGACATGATTGCTTTGTTAGTATGCTTGAAGTATTATTAGTTTTATGTCAATATGAACTTTTATCTTGAATCTTTCGGATCTGAATATTCATACCACAATTAAGAAGAATTACATTAAAATTATGCCAAGTAGCACTCCGCATCAAAAATTCTGTTTTTCTCATTTTCCTACTCGAGGATGAGCAGGAATTAAGCATGGGGATGCTTGATACGTCTCCAACGTATCTATAATTTTTTATTGCTCCATGCTATATTATCTACTGTTTTGGACATTATTGGGCTTTATTATCCACTTTTATATTATTTTTGGGACTAACCTATTAACCGGAGGCCCGGCCCAGAATTGTTGTTTTTTTCCTATTTTAGGGTTTCGAAGAAAAGGAATATCAAATGGAGTCCAAACGGAATGAAACCTTCGGGAACATGATTTTCTCACCGAATATGATCCAGGAGACTTGGACCTTACGTCAAGAAACAAAGGAGGAGACCATGAGGTAGGGGGCGCGCCTACCCCCAGGTGCGCCGTCCACCCTCGTGGGCCCCCTGTTGCTCCACCGACGTACTCCTTCCTCCTATATATATCTACGTACCCCAAAACAATCAGGAATGGAGCCAAAAACCTAATTGCACCACCGCAACTTTTTGTATCCACGAGATCCCATCTTGGGGCCTGTTCCGGAGCTCCGCCGGAGGGGGTATCCATCACGGAGGGCTTCTACATCAACACCATAGCCTCTCCGATGAAGTGTGAGTAGTTTACCTCAGACCTTAGGGTCCATTGTTATTAGCTAGATGGCTTCTTCTCTCTTCTTGAATCTCAATACAAAGTTCTCCCCCTCTCTTGTGGAGATCTATTCGATGTAATCTTCTTTTTGTGGTGTGTTTGTTGAGACTAATGAATTGTGGGTTTATGATCAAGTCTATCTATGAACAATATTTGAATCTTCTCTAAATTCTTTTATGTATGATTGGTTATCTTTGCAAGTCTCTTCGAATTATCAGTTTGGTTTGGCCTACTAGATTGATCTTTCTTGCAATGGGAGAACTGCTTAGCTTTGGGTTCAATCTTGTCGTGTCCTTTCCCAGTGACAGTAGGGGCAGCAAGGCATGTATTGTATTGTTGGCATCGAGGATAACAAGATGGGTTTCTTATCATATTGCATGAATTTATCCCTCTACATCATGTCATCTTGCTTAAGGCGTTACTCTGTTTTCATGAACTTAATACTCTAGATGCATGCTGGATAGCGGTCGATGAGTGGAGTAATAGTAGTAGATGCAGGTAGGAGTCAGTCTACTTGTCTCGGACGTGATGCCTATATACCTGATCATACCTAGATATTCTCATAACTATGCTCAATTCTGTCAATTTCTCAACAGTAATTCGTTCACCCACCATAGAATACTTATGCTCTTGAGAGAAGCCACTAGTGAATCTATGGCCCCCGGGTCTATCTTCATCATATTAATCTTCCAATACTTAGTTATTTCCTTTACTTTTTTCTTTCTTTATTTCACTTTGCATCTTTATCATAAAAATACCAAAAATATTATCTTATCATATTTATTAGATCTCACTCTCGTAAGTGACCGTGAAGGGATTGACAACCCCTTATCGCGTTGGTTGCGAGGAGTTATTTGCTTTGTGCAGGTACTAGGGGACGCGCGCGCAACCTCCTACTGGATTGATACCTTGCTTCTCAAAAACTGAGGGAAATACTTACGCTACTTTACTGCATCATCCTTTCCTCTTCAGGGAAATCCAATGTAGTGCTCAAGAGGTAGCACCGGCCATGAAGATCGCAACCTGGTTCGGCGGCTCACAGGGGTCCGGAATACTGTCGCCATCGGAACAGCCCCCAAGCCGGCCGTCTTGCAATTGGTACATTGACTCTGTCTCACCAGTGGATGACCCGCCATCGGAATAGACGACAGTCTCATCACCAGATGTTGATCTGTCCTCAGATCCCTCTCCATGGATAAATCCCACAAAGGCATGGTTCATGGCCGGCCGAATCCTGGCTGGTCTAGCACGCTGAGCCGTCTCGACGATGTCAGTGCAGATGTCTGGCTCAGGGCCCGGTTCGCTGATCTTGCCGATGAAAACGTGAATTCCGCCGAAGGGGACCCGGTACCCGTACTCTATTGAGCCGGCCTCGAGGCCCCAATCTTCATCATCGATGTAGAGCCTACCGCGGCAACTCTTGGTCATCCGGCCCACGGCGTATCCCTTGATCCCTTCGAAGTTGCCCTTCAAGAACTCGAAACCATCTTGCGATAGCCCCACGATGGGCGCCAACTGTCGTGGAAATATCATGTCAGATGTCCTCGAGAGAGGACTTAGTCGTGGAGCCATCACATTGAGGTTAGCTTAAAGGGGTTAATCGGGATAAAGGACACGAGGAGTTTATACTGGTTTGTCTCCTTACGGTGAAGGTAAAAGCCTAATCCAGTTGTATGTGGAATTACTAGGGTTTCGATGAGCGGGGAGCGAATACGCTTGACCGGCTCTCGAATCTGTTGTTTCTTGTCCTAATTGCCACCGGGTCGTCCCCTTATATACACGGGTTGACGCCCTGCGGCCTACAGAGTCCCGGCTGGCTCATACAACGTGTCCAGCTCGGTGACGTATCTTACATGCCTTACATTACAAGTTTTACATACATGGCGGTTTATACTTATGGGCCTTAAGCCGCCTTCGGGTCTGGGCCCACTACTAAGCTTATTTGTGAACCGTCATGCAATCTTGGGCTCCATAATGATAAATCTTCGTGGGGATGACCCGGCCCCTCCTGGGCGGGTCATACCTAATAGTTATATCCCCAACATCGACCAAAAGAAGTATCGTGCAAGAAAACGAAGTCCAGAGAGCATACGAGGTGCCCACGAGGCAGGGGGCGCGCCCTCCACCCTCATGGAAGCCTCGTGTCCTTCCCGGACTACTTCTTATTTTCCTATTTTCTTAAATATTCCAAAACGGAGAAAAATTGCCATTAGAACTGTTTTGGAGTCGGTTTACTTACCGTACCACGTACCTATTCCTTTTCGGAGTCTGAAATGTTCTGGAAAGTGTCCCTTATGTATTCCTCCGGGGTTACGGTTTCAATAACATTGGTTTCAACATTTATAGGATTACCTGAGATATAATGTTTGATTCTTTGACCGTTCACCACCCTCGGATTTGTGCCTTCGAAGTTATTGATTTTTATGGCACCGGAACGGTAGACCTCCTCGATGATGTAAGGACCTTCCCATTTAGAGAGAAGTTTGCTTTGTGTGCAGTTCCATCTCCAACATGGTGTCCTCCATAAGCCTCGGAGTGGCACTTGCGTAGGATATGTTCCTGTTCATGCTCGGGTACACAACATCTAACAACACCATCTACTCCTTTATAAAGATGTGGGTCATCCCAGAAGTAGTGTCTTAAATCATAGAAGAACCTTTTCTTTTGCTGGTATGTGAAACTAGGTGGTATAAACTTAGCAACAATATAATTAGCATAATGAGCATACTATGGAGCAGTATGAGAGGCATTTATCACAGCTAATTGTTCATCAGGAAAGCTATCATCAATAGGTAGTGGGTCATCAAGAACATTCTCTAACCTAGACAGGTTGTCTGCAACGGGGTTCTCAGCTCCCTTTCTATCAATAATATGCAAATCAAATTGTTGTAGCAAGAGAACCCATCTAATAAGTCTAGGTTTAGCATATTTCTTTTCCATAAGATACCTAATAGTGATACGTCCATTTTGCATCATGCTTTTATATCGATATTTATTGCATTATGGGATGCTATTACACATTATGTCACAATACTTATGCCTATTCTCTCTTATTTTACAAGGTTTACATAAAGAGGGAGAATGCCGGCAGCTGGGATTCAGGGCTGGAAAAGGAGCAAATATTAGAGACCTATTCTGCACAGCTTCAAAAGTCCTGAAACTTCACAGAAGATGTTTTCATAATATATAAAAAATATTGAGCGCAAGAAGTTCACCAGGGGGGCCACACCCAGCACATGAGGGTGGGGGGGCACGCCCTACCCCCCTGGGCGCGCCCCCTACCTCGTGGGCCCCCTGGTGGCCCTCCGATGGCCATCTTCTGCTCTATGGAGTCTTTCGATGAGGAAAAAATCATAAGCCATCTCCTCGGACGAAACTCCGCCGCCACGAGGCGAAACCTTGGCAGATCCAATCTAGGGCTCCGACAGAGCTGTTCTGCTGGGGAAACTTCCCTCCGGGAGGGGGAAATCATCGCCATCGTCATCACCAACGCTCCCCTCATCGAGAGAGGGCAATCTCCATCAACATCTTCACCAGCACCATCTCCTCTCAAAACCCTAGTTCATCTCTTGTATCCAATTCTTGTCTCCAAGTCCGGGATTGGTACTAGTAGGTTGTTAGTAGTGTTAATTACACCTTGTAGTTGATGCTAGTTGGTTTATTTGGTGGAAGATCATATGTTCAGATCCTATATGCATATTAATACCCCTCTGATTATGAACATGGTTATGCTTTGTGAGTAGTTACGTTTGTTCCTGAGGACATGGGAGAAGTCTTGCTATTAGTAGTCATGTGAATTTGGTATTCGTTCCATATTTTGATGAGATGTATGTTGTCTCTCCTCTAGTGGTGTTATGTGAACATCGACTACATAACACTTCACCATTATTTGGGCCTAGAGGAAGGCATTGGGAAGTAATAAGTAGATGATGGGTTGCTAGAGTGACAGAAGCTTAAACCCTAGTTTATGCATTGCATTGTAAGGGGCTGATTTGGATCCATATGTTTCATGCTATGGTTAGGTTTACCTTAATACTTTTATTGTAGTTGCGGATGCTTGCAATAGAGGTTAAGCATAATTGGGATGCTTGTCCAAGTAAGGACAGTACCCAAGCACCGGTCTACCCACATACCAAATTATCAAAGTATCGAACGCGAATCATATGAACGTGATGAAAACTAGCTTGACGATATTCCCATGTGTCCCCGAGAGCGCTTTTCTCTATATAAGAGTTTGTCCAGGCTTGTCCTTTGCTACAAAAAGGATTGGGCCACCTTGCTGCACTTTATTTACTTTTGTTACTTGTTGCTCGTTACAAATTATTTTGCCATGATCCTAAGTGAATAAAAGAAAAGAGAAACAAATAAAAAACGAAACAAAGAGATCATATGGATCTTATGGAGAGTAATGAGCTCATATAGAAAAAGTATGATGAACAAAAGTTGTTGAGAGTTGACAAACATAGTTTTGGTCATTGTTGCAATTAATAGGAAGTAATAAAGAAAGAGAGGTCTTCACATATAAATATACTATCTTGGACATCTTTTATGATTGTGAGCACTCATTAAAATATGACATGCTAAAGAGTTGACGTTGGACAAGGAAGACAACGTAATGGGTTATGTTTTCTTACATCAGAGATAAATTATATTGTCATGGATCATCCAACATGGTTGAGCTTGCCTTTCCCCCTCATGCTAGCCAAATTCATCGCACCAAGTAGAGATACTACTTGTGCTCCCAAATACCCTTAAACCAGTTTTGCCATGAGATTCCACCATACCTACCTATGGATTGAGTAAGATCCTCCAAGTAAGTTGTCATCGGTGCAAGCAATAAAAATTGCTCTCTAAATATGTATGACTTATTAGTGTGGGAGAAAATAAGCTTTATACAATCGTGTGATATGGAGGAAATAAAAGCGACAGACTGCATAATAAAGGTCCATATCACAAGTGGCAATATAAAGTGACGTTCTTTCACATTAAGATTTTGCGCATCCAACCATAAAAGCGCATGACAACCTCTGCTTCCCTCTGCGAAGGGCCTATCTTTTACTTTTACCTCCTACCTTGCATAAGAGTCATGGTGATCTTCACCCTTCCTTTTTACATTTTATCGTTTGGCAAGCACAATATGTTGGAAAGATCCTAGTATATATGGCTAATTGGATGTGAGTTTTCATGAACTATTATTGTTGACATTACCCTTGAGGTAAAACGTTGGGAGGCAAAACTATAAGCCCCAATCTTTCTCTGTGTCCGATTAAAACTCCATACCCATAAGTATTGCGTGAGTGTCAGCAATTGTGAAAGACTATATGATAGTTGAGTATGTGGACTTGCTGAAAAGCTCTTATATATTGACTCTTTCCTATGTTATGATAAATTGCAATTGCTCCAATGACTGAGATTATAGTTTGTTAGTTTTCAATGAAGTTTACAATTCATACTTGAAATTGTGACTGAATTATTACTCTAGCATAAGAAATCATATGACAAGAATTATGTAAGTTGTTGTTCTAAGAATGATCATGATGCCCTCATGTCCATATTTTACTTTTATTGACACCTCTATCTCTAAACATGTGGACATATTCTTCGATATCGGCTTTCTCATGAGGACAAGCGAGGTCTAAGCTTGGGGGAGTTGATACGTCCATTTTGCATCATGCTTTTATATTGATATTTATTGCATTATGGTCTATTATTACACATTATGTCACAATACTTATGCCTATTCTATCTTATTTCACAAGGTTTACATAAAGAGGGAGAATGCCGGCAGCTGGGATTCTAGGCTGGAAAAGGAGCAAATATTAGAGACCTATTTTGCACAGCTCCAAAACTCTTGAAACTTCACGGAAGATGTTTTCAGAATATATATATATATATATATATATATATATATATATAATATTGAGCGCAAGAAGTTCACAAGGGGGCCGCACCCTGCCGACGAGGGTGGGGGCGCGCCCCTCTACCTCGTGGGCCCCCTGGTGGCCCTCCGATGGCCATATTCTGCTATATGGAGTCTTTCGATGAGGAAAAAATCATAAGCCATCTCCTCGAACGAAACTCCGCCGCCACGAGGCGGAACCTTGGCGGATCCAATCTAGGGCTCCGGCAGAGCTGTTCTGTCAGGGAAACTTCCCTCCGGGAGGGGGAAATCATCGCCATCGTCATCACCAACGCTCCTCTCATCGGGAGACGGCAATCTCCATCAACATCTTCACCAGCACCATCTCCTCTCAAAACCCTAGTTCATCTCTTGTATCCAATTCTTGTCTCCAAGTCCTGGATTGGTACTAGTAGGTTGCTAGTAGTGTTAATTACACCTTGTAGTTGGTTTATTTGGTGGAAGATCATATGTTCAGATCCTATATGCATATTAATACCCCTCTGATTATGAGCATGGCTATGCTTTGTGAGTAGTTACGTTTGTTCCTGAGGACATGGGAGAAGTCTTGCTATTAGTAGTCATGTGAATTTAGTATTCGTTCGATATTTTGATGAGATGTATGTTGTCTCTCCTCTAGTGGTGTTATGTGAACATCGACTACATAACACTTCACCATTATTTGGGCCTAGAGGAAGGCATTGGGAAGTAATAAGTAGATGATGGGTTGCTAGAGTGACAGAAGCTTAAACCCTAGTTTATGCGTTGCTTCGTAAGGGGCTGATTTGGATCCATATGTTTCATGCTATGGTTAGGTTTACATTAATACTTTTGTTGTAGTTGCGGATGCTTGCAATAGAGGTTAATCATAAGTGGGATGCTTGTCCAAGTAAGGACAGTACCCAAGCACCGGTCCTCCCACATACCTAATTATCAAAGCACCGAACGCGGATCATATGAACGCGATGAAAACTAGCTTGACGATATTCCCATGTGTCCTCGGGAGCGCTTTTCTCTATATAAGGGTTTGTCCAGGTTTGTCCTTTGCTACAAAAAGGATTGGGCCACCTTGCTGCACTTTATTTACTTTTGTTACTTGTTGCTCGTTACAAATTATCCTATCACAAAACTATCTGTTACCACTTATTTCAGTACTTGCAGAGAATACCTTGCTGGAAACCGCTTATCATTTCCTTCTGCTCCTCGTTGGGTTCGACACTCTTACTTATCGAAAGGACTACGATAGATCCCCTATACTTGTGGGTCATCAAATAGCAGCATGATCAGTGTGAACAGTTACTTTATAATCAACAATATAAGGTCTAAACTTATCACAAGCAAATACAACTGCTAAAAATTCCTTTTCACTAGTAGCATAATTTCTTTGAGCACTGTCTAGAGTTTTACTAGCATATTGGATAACATTTAATTTCTTATGAACTCTTTGTCCTAGAACAACCCCTACAGCATAATCACTAGCGTCACACATAATTTCAAATGGTAAATTCCAATCAGGAGGTTGAACAATAGGTGCAGAAACCAAAGCTTTCTTAAGTGTTTCAAATGCTTCTACACAATCATCATCAAAAACAAAAGGAACATCTTTTTGCAAGAGGTTAGTCAGAGGCCGATAAATTTTAGAAAAGTCCTTAATGAACCTCTTATAAAAA
The DNA here is from genome assembly GCF_018294505.1 of Triticum aestivum. Taxonomy (NCBI): domain Eukaryota; kingdom Viridiplantae; phylum Streptophyta; class Magnoliopsida; order Poales; family Poaceae; genus Triticum; species Triticum aestivum. The sequence goes on along the minus strand of NC_057812.1, from coordinate 417,679,470 downwards.
CCGGCATGACCAAGGAAACTTCTTATACCTTTAATGTCCTTAGGACACGACATCTTTTCAATAGCATCAACTTTAGCCTTATCAACTTCAATACCTCTTTCAGAAATTTTATGCCCCAAGACAATACCTTCATTAACCATAAAGTGGCACTTCTCCCAATTCAAGACAAGATTAGTTCCTTCACATCTCTGCAAAACTCGATCAAGGTTTCTTAGGCAATCATCAAAAGAAGTTCTGTAAACAGAGAAATCATCCATGGATACCTCAACAATCTGTTCACAAAAGTCAGAGAATATAGCAGTCATACATCTTTAAAAAGTAGAAGGTGCATTACATAAACCAAAAAGGCATATTTCTATAAGCAAAGGTACCGAAAGGGAAAGTGAAAGTTGTCTTTTCTTGATCCTCTTTTGACACAGGTATTTGAGAGAAACTAGATAATCATCTAGAAAGCAAAATGAGTATGTTTGGATAATCTTTCTAGCATTTGGTCAATAAAAGGTAAAGGGTAATGATCCTTTTTAGTAGCTTTATTTAATTTGCGGAAATCAATTACCTATAACCTGTAACAATTCTTTGTGGGATCAATTCATCTTATTCATTAGGAACAACAGTAATACCTCCCTTCTTAGGGACACAATGGACAGGACTTACCCACTGACTATTAGCAACGGGATAAATTAGACCTGCCTCCAGAAGCTTTAGTATTTCTTTTCTTACCACTTCTTTCATCTTAGGATTTAACCGTCATTGGTGATCAACAACTGGTTTAGCGTCTTTCTCCAGCTTTATTTTGTGCTGGCATAGAGTGCAACTAATGCCCTTAAGATCATCAAGAGTATATCCAATAGCAGCATGATGCTTCTTCGGAGTTTTCAATAATTTCTTTTCCTCATGATTTGAAAGGTTAGCACTAATAATAACATGATATATCTCTCTCTCATCAAGATAAGCATATTTGAGAGTATCAGGTAAAGGTTTAAGCTCAAACACGGGATCACCCTTGGGTGGAGGAGGATCCCCCAAAATTTCAATAGGCAAGTTGTGTTTCAAGATATGTCCCTATTTAAAGAATACTTCATCTATTTCCCTTCTTTCATTCATAAACATATCATTTTCATGGTCTAGCCAATATTGTTCTAAAGGATCACTAGGAGGCATGGCAATAGAAGCAAGACTAATAATTTCATCTTTACTAGGCAATTCTTTATCATGGGGTTGTCTACAAAATTTAGCAAAATTAAACTCATGAGACATATCCCCTAAACCAGCAGAAACAATATCCTTATTGCAGTCTATCTTAGCATTAACAGTATTCAAGAAGGTTCTACCAAATATAATGGGACAAAAGTCATCTTGTGGGGAACCAAGAACAAGAAAATCAGTAGAATATATAAAAAATATTGAGCGCAAGAAGTTCACCAGGGGGGCCACACCCAGCCCACGAGGGTGGGGGCACGCCCTACCCCCTGGGCGCGCACCCTACCTCGTGGGACCCCTAGTGGCCCTCCGATGGCCTTCTTCTGCTATATGGAGTCTTTCGATGAGGAAAAAATCATAAGCCATCTCCTCGGACGAAACTCCGCCGCCACGAGGTGGAACCTTGGTGGATCCAATCTAGGGCTCCGGCAGAGCTGTTCTGCCGGGGTAACTTCCCTCCGGGAGGGGAAATCATCGCCATCGCATCACCAACGCTCCTCTCATCGGGAGATGGCAATCTCCATCAACATCTTCACCAGCACCATCTCCTCTCAAAACCCTAGTTCATCTCTTGTATCCAATTCTTGTCTCCAAGTCCGGGATTGGTACTAGTAGGTTGTTAGTAGTGTTAATTACACCTTGTAGTTGATGCTAGTTGGTTTATTTGGTGGAAGATCATATGTTCAGATCCTATATGCATATTAATACCCCTCTGATTATGAACATGGTTATGCTTTGTGAGTAGTTACGTTTGTTCCTGAGGACATGGGAGAAGTCTTGCTATTAGTAGTCATGTGAATTTGGTATTCGTTCGATATTTTGATGAGATGTATGTTGTCTCTCCTCTAGTGGTGTTATATGAACGTCGACTACATAACACTTCACTGTTATTTGGGCCTAGAGGAAGGCATTGGGAAGTAATAAGTAGATAATGGGTTGCTAGAGTGACAGAAGCTTAAACCCTAGTTTATGCGTTGCTTCGTAAGGGGCTGATTTGGATCCATATGTTTCATGCTATGGTTAGGTTTACCTTAATACTTTTATTGTATTTGCGGATGCTTGTAATAGAGGTTAATCATAAGTGGGATTCTTGTCCAAGTAAGGACAGTACCCAAGCACCGGTCCACCCACATACCAAATTATCAAAGTACGGAACGCGAATCATATGAATGTGATGAAAACTACCTTGACGATATTCCATGTGTCCTCGGGAGCGCTTTTGTCTATATAAGAGCTTGTCTAGGCTTTTCCTTTGCTACAAAAAGGATTGGGCCACCTTGCTGCACTTTATTTACTTTTGTTACTTGTTGCTCGTTACAAATTATCTTATCACAAAACTATCTGTTACCACTTATTTCAGTACTTGCAGACAATACCTTGCTGGAAACCGCTTATTATTTCCTTCTGCTCCTCGTTGGGTTCGACACTCTTACTTATCGAAAGGACTACGATAGATCCCCTATACTTGTGGGTCATCAAGACTCTTTTCTGGCGCCATTGCCGGGGAGTGAAGCGCCTTTGGTAGGTGGAATTTGGTAAGGAAAATTTATATAGTGTGCTGAAATTTACTGTCTCTTGTTACTATGGAAAGTAATCCTCTGAGGGGCTTGTTCGGGGTATCTTCACCCCGACCAGTAGAGAAAAGAGTTGCTCCTCAACCTACTGAACCTACTGAAAATGAAAATGTCTCCTTTGAAATTCCTTCGGGTATGATCGAAAAACTGCTAGCTAATCCTTTTGCAGGTGACGGAACAACACATCCTGATGAGCACCTAATATATGTGGATGAAGTTTATGGATTATTTAAGCTTGCAGGTGTACCTGGAGATGTTATTAAGAAGAAGGTCTTCCCTTTATCTTTGAAGGAAGATGCATTGACATGGTATAGGCAATGTGATGATACGGGGTCATGGAACTACAAACGATTGAAATTGGAATTTCATCAGAAGTTTTATCCTATGCATCTTGTTCATCGTGATCGCAATTATATATGTAATTTTTGGCTTAAATCAATGTCATATTCATGCCCCAATCATGTGCTCTCAAGAGAGATGATTATTCAAAATTTATATGATCGGCTTTCTGATAACAATCGCACCATGCTCGATACTTCTTATGCTGGCTCTTTTATGACGAAGACTATTGAATTCTAATGGGATTTATTGGAAAGAATTAAACGCAACTCTGAATATTGGGACCTCGACGAAGGTAAGGAGTCAGGTATGACACCTAAGTTTGATTGTGTTAAATATTTTATGGATACCAATGTTTTCTGTAAATTTAGCACTAAATATGGACTTGACTCTGAGATAGTAGCTTGTTTCTGTGAATCTTTTGCTACTTATGTTGATCTCCCCAAGGAGAAGTGGTTTAAATATCATCCTCCCATAGAAGTAAAAGTTGATGCACCTATTAAAGTTGAAGAAAATACTATCACTTATAATGATCCTATTGTTCCTACTTCTTATGTTGAGAAACCACCTTTCCCTGTTAGGATAAAGGATCATGCTAAAGCTTCAACTGTGGTTCGTAAAAGCAATATTAGAACATATACACCTCCTGAGAAAGTTAAAGTTGAATCTAATATTGCTATTGTTAAAGATCTTTTGTCTGATAATATTGATGGGCATGTTATTCATTTCCTTGATGAGACTGCTAGAATTGCTAAACCTTATGCAAAAGATAAAAACAGACCTGTGGTAGGCATGCCTGTTATTTCTGTTAAAATAGGAGACCATTGTTATCATGGCTTATGTGATATGGGTGCTAGTGCTAGTGCAATACCTTATGACTTATACAAAGAAATTATGCATGATATTGCACCTGCCGAGATAGAAGATATTGATGTCACAATTAAACTTGCCAATAGAGATACTATTTCACCAATGGGAATTGTTAGAGATGTTGAAGTCTTCGGTGGGAAAACTAAATATCCTGCTGATTTCTTGTTCTTCGTTCCCCACAAGATAGCTTTTGTCCCATTATATTTGGTAGACCCTTCTTAAACACTGTTAATGCTAAGATAGATTGCAAAAAGGATGTTGTTACTATCGGTTTAGATGATATGTCTCATGAATTTAATTTCTCTAAATTTAGTAGACAACACCGTGAAGAAGAATTACCTAGTAAGGATGAAATTATTGGTCTTTCTTCTATTGCCGTACCTCCTAGTGATCCTTTAGAACAATATTTGCTAGATAATGAAAATGATATGTTTATGAATGAAAGAAGGGAAATAGATGAAGTATTATTTAAACAGGAACCTATTCTGAAACACAATTTGCCTGTTGAAATCCTAGGGGACCCTCCTCCACCCAAGGGTGATCCCGTGTTTGAGCTTAACCGTTGTCTGATACTCTTAAATATGCGTATCTTGACGAGAAAAAGATATATCCTATTATTATTAGTGCTAACCTTTCAGAGCATGAGGAAGAGAGATTATTGAAAACTCTGAAGAAGCACTGTGCTGCTATTGGGTATATTCTTGATGATCTTAAGGGCATTAGTCCCACTCTATGTCAACATAAAATAAATTTGGAAGAAGATGCTAAACCAGTTTGTGATCATCAACGACGGCTGAATCCTAAAATGAAAGAAGTGGTAAGAAAGGAAATACTAAAGCTCCTTGAGGCAGGTATAATCTATCCCGTTGTTGATAGTCAGTGGGTAAGTCTTGTCCTTGTGTCCCTAAGAAGGGAGGTATTACTGTCATTCCTAATGATAAAGATGAATTGATTCCTCAAAGAATTATTATAGGTTATAGGATGGTAATTGATTTCCGCAAATTAAATAAGGCCACTAAAAAGGATCATTACCCCTTACCTTTTATCGATCAAATGCTAGAAAGATTATCCAAACATACACATTTTTGCTTTCTAGATGGTTATTCGGATTTTCTCAAATACCTATGTCAGCCAAGGATCAATCAAAGACTACTTTTACTAGCCCTTTTGGTACTTTTGCTTATAGACGTATGCCTTTTGGTTTATGTAATGCACCTTCTACCTTTCAAAGATGCATGATGGCTATATTCTCTGACTTTTGTGAAAAGACTTGTGAGGTTTTCATGGACGATTTCTCCGTCTATGGATCTTCTTTTGATGATTGCTTGAGCAACCTTGATCGAGTTTTGCAGAGATGTGAAGAAACTAATCTTGTCTTGAATTGGGAAAAGTGACACTTTATGGTTAATGAAGGTATTGTCTTGGGGCTTAAAGTCTCTGAAAGAGGTATTGAATTTGATAAAGCCAAGCTTGATGCTATTGAAAAGATGACATGCCCCAAGGACATCAAAGGTATAAGAAGTTTCCTTGGTCACGCTGGATTTTATAGGAGGTTCATTAAGGACTTCTCAAAAATTTATTCGCCTCTAACTAATTTATTAGAAAAAGATATACCATTTTTCTTTGATGATGATTGTGTAGAAGCATTTGAAATACTTAAGAAAGCATTGATCTCTTCACCTATTGTTCAGCCACCTGATTGGAATTTACCCTTTGAAATTATGTGTGATTCTAGTGATTATGCTGTAGGTGTTGTTCTAGGGCAAAGAGTTGATAAGAAATTAAGTTATTCAATATGCAGTAAAACCCTAGACAATGCTCAAAGAAATTATGCTACTACTGAAAAGGAATTCTTAGAAGTTGTATTTGCTTGTGATAAGTTCAGACCTTATATTGTTGATTCTAAAGTAACTATTCACACTGATCATGCTGCTATTAAATATCTTATGGAAAAGAAAGATGATAAACCTAGACTTATTAGATGGGTTCCCTTGCTACAAGAATTTGATTTACATATTGTTGATAGAAAGGGAGCTGAGAACCCTGTTGTAGACAACTTGTCTAGGTTAGAAAATGTGCTTGATGACCCACTACCTATTGATGATAGCTTTCCTAATGAGCAATTAAATGTCATAAATGCTTCTCATACTGCTCCATGATATGCTGATTATGCTAATTACATTGTTGCCAAATTCATACCACCTAGTTTCACATACCAGCAAAAGAATTTGAGGCATTACTTTTGGGATGATCCACATCTTTATAAAGAAGGAGTAGATGGTGTTATTAGACGTTGTGTACCTGAGCATGAACAGGAACAGATCCTACGCAAGTGTCACTCCGAAGCTTATGGAGGACACCATGATGGAGATAGAACTGCACATAAGGTATTTCAATCTGGTTTTTATTGGCCTACTCTCTTCAAGGATGCTCGTAAGTTTGTCTTATCTTGTGATGAATGTCAAAGAATTGGTAATATTAGTAGACGTCAAGAAATGCCTATGAACTATTCACTCGTTATTGAACCATTTGATGTTTGGGGCTTTGACTATATGGGACCTTTTCCTGCCTCTAATGGATATACACATATTTTAGTTGTTGTTGATTATGTTACTAAGTGGGTAGAAGCTATTCCAACTAGTAGTGCTGATCATAACACTTCTATTAAAATGCTTAAAGAAGTTATTTTTCCAAGATTTGGAGTCCCTGGATATTTAATGACTGATGGTGGTTCACATTTTATTCATGGTGCTTTCCGTATAATGCTTGCTAAGTATGATGTTAATCATAGAATTGCATCTCCTTATCACCCTCAGTCTAGTGCTCAAGTAGAATTGAGTAATAGAGAGCTCAAATTAATTTTGCAAAAGATTGTCAATAGGTCTATAAAGAATTGGTCCAAGAAACTTGATGATGCATTATGGGCCTATAGAACTGCATATAAAAATCCTATGGGTATGTCTCCGTATAAAATGGTTTATGGAAAAGCATGTCACTTACCTCTCGAACTAGAACACAAGGCATATTGGGCTATTAAAGAGCTCAATTATGATTTTAAACTTGCCGGTGAGAAGAGGTTATTTCATATTAGCTCACTCAATGAATGGATAACCCAAGCCTACGAAAATGCCAAGTTGTTTAAAGAAAAAGTTAAAAGATGGCATGATAAAAGGATACAAAAGCGTGAGTTTAATGTAGGTGATTATGTATTGCTATACAACTCTCGTTTAAGATTTTTTGTAGGAAAACTTCTCTCTATACGGGAAGGTCCTTACGTTATCGAGGAGGTCTATCGTTTCGGTGCCATAAAAATCAACAACTTCGAAGGCACAAATCTGAAGGTGGTGAACGGTCAAAGAATCAAACATTATATCTCAGGTAATCCCATAAATGTTGAAACCAATGTTATTGAAACCGTAACCCCGGAGGAATACATAAGGGACACTTTCTGGCACGTTTCAGACTCCGAAAAGGAATAGGTATGTGGTACGGTAAGTAAACCGACTCCAAAACAGTTTTTAAGGCAATATTTCTTCGATTTGGAATATCTTGAAAAATAGAAAAATAAGAAGCATACCGGGAAGGACACGAGGGTGGAGGGCGCGCCCTACCCTCCTTGGTGCGCCCCCCTTCCTCGTGGGCACCTCGTGTACTTTCTGGACTCCGTTTTCTTACACGACATGTAATTTGGTCGGTAAAAATTCATTATATAATCCCCCGCAGGTTTTGACTCCTGTATCACGCAAATAACCTTTGTTCTTGTTTCGAGTTGTTTCCTGTCAGGGTCGTCAAGGCCAGGCATCATGGCGTCCCCTCCTCCAACAATGGTGACAACGATGCTTGGCTAATGAAGATAGAGCTAAAGAGGGAAGAACCCATGGAGGTCAACAAGGATGAAGGGATCAAGATGGCCACGGAGGATCACACTCCGGCAGCAGAAGACATCCTTCAACTTGATCACAATATTCTTACCCCAACTGCGATCGAAGCTTTCAAGAAGATTGAGTTAGCTCGTATACAGAACAAGTATCTCACACGTGAAAATATTTTGTTGAAGGAGCATATTGTTGCACTCAAGGGCATTATCCGCAAGCTGGAGGACCTCTTACGCTCGATGTGTGACTATCCATCATCATCTCCATCTTATCCACCAATAGAGAAGAACTGAGCATCGGGTATGGGCACTCCCCTTGGCAACTGCCAAGCTTGGGGGAGTGCCCCGGTATCGTATCACCATCACTTTTATCTTTACCATTTTTCTTAGTTCGATCCTTTTGGTAATATCTTGATCTAGTAGAATAAAGTTTATGGCATCATCTAGTTTTGAGTTTTGCTTTATGATCCTCTATGTAATCGAGTCTGTGAGCTATATATAATAAAGATTAGTGTTGAGTCAAGGGCTTGATTATTTTGCCATGATCCTAAGTGAATAAAACAAAAGAGAAATAAATAAAAAAGGAAACAAAGAGATCATATGGATCTTATGGAGAGTAATGAGCTCACATAGAAAAAGTATGATGAATAAAAGTTGTTGAGAGTTGACAAACATAGTTTTGGTCATCATTGCAATTAATAGGAAGTAATAAAGAAAGAGAGGTCTTCACATATAAATATACTATCTTGGACATCTTTTATGATTGTGAGCACTCATTAAAATATGACATGCTAAAGAGTTGACGTTGGACAAGGAAGATGTTGGCACGCGAAATCGCCGCGCAACACCAGGATATTTGTCGTGCTTTCGTAACGATGAATGATTGCTTTACAGGCAAAGCAACAAAGATTTCCTCGCTTTCGTGGAGGATAACCGGCCGCTTTCCAGCACAAAACGGAAAAGATCGCCAAACCCTAAGGCTGCTAGGGCTCGGCAGGAAGTAGCAACAGAAAATAGACGTACGTCAAAAAGTAGTTTGTATTGATAGATCGATTGCTGGGCCTTTTTCCAATCGGCCGTGGCCTTATAAATAAGATATACCGGACTTTGCGTATACAAGGAAATACCTGGTTACGTAGCATGCCTTGCCGTACAGGAATACAACTCCAAAACTAAAACCGAACAGGACTCAATTCGGTTACCATGTAATACATGCGTACAAAATCTGCATGCTATCTGTAGTATGTATCTAGGCCATATTCACGTACAAAGACTCTTGGATATATGAATAAAATATTCCGGCAAGGTCGCTATCACACTATATAATAAGGACTAATGACCCACCATCTGTGCTTGCTTTGTTTAGGTGACTTCATTGCCCATGCTAAAATTCCTTCATCTTAGCAACCACGGTTTAGCCCAGCACATGAGAATTTGTCCATGTAGCCGCTAGTCCATACAGAATTCTATATACTTGTCTTGGGTAAAATAACTTCTTACACCTGACGGCCCAAGTCCAAAAGCATATATGTCAACCACACATTTAAATTAATTTGGCCCATAGAATACCTAGCAGCCAAATTATACATTCAACACATGCCCCCCTGTTTTTGTTACATTTGGATTTATCAAAAACACCATAACAATACGTTAGGGCGATGTTGATCAATCCACCGGCCATGTTATTTCTGAGGGCGATATCTCAAATAATATATCGGCCAAATTTGCTCAAGCCTCCTGCCACATGCTAGGATAGTACTTCTTCAAATATTTCCCATTGAGAGCTTTGGGAAACTTCTCTCCCGACTTTCGGCGTCGAGTAAATGACGACTTAAGTATGCAATGATGTATTCTTTCCCGCTGACCTCTTGCGCCAACACCGCACCGATCACCTTATCTTCTGCAGCAATGTACAGCCTGAACGGCGCACCAGACTTGGGCGCCTGCAATATTGGAGGATTCGACAAGCATCGCTTTATATAATTAAAAGCATCTTGTTGCTCTGCCCCCCAAGTAAATTCGGCTTCATTCTTTAGCCGAAGTAGAGGAACAAATGATTCAATTTTACCTGCAAGGTTAGATATGAATCGTCTCATGTAATTAATTTTTCCTAACAACTTTTGCACATCCCTTTTACATGTGGGTTCCTCTAAATTTCTAATTGCCTCCACTTTCTTAGGGTCAATCTCTATGCCATTTTCATGAATTATGAAGCCTAAAAACTTGCCAGCCGACACGCCAAAAGCACATTTGAGTGGGTTCATTTTTAATCAATACCGGCACATCCTTTCAAAAGCTAATCTTAAATCGGCTAAATGATGATCAAACCATCCGATTTAACAACTATGTCATCAATATATATTTCTAGTACAATACATAGAAGATCATGAAAAATTAAATTCATAGCTCGTTGGTATGTAGCGCCGGCATTTTTCAACCCAAATGTCATAACGACCCACTCAAATAAACCAACAAAACCTGGGAAACGAAAAGCAGTCTTAGACATATCTTGTTCGGCCATAAATATCTGATTATAACCCGCATTACCATCTAAAAAGCTAATCACTTTATGTCCTGATGCATCATTAATAAGCATGTCGGCTATAGGCATAGGATATTCATGTTTCGGAGTAGCCTTATTCAAATCTCTAAAATTAAAACAGATTCTAATATTACTAGTATTTTTCTTTTCCACGGGCACAATATTAGAAACTCAATCTGCATATCTACACAACCGAATAAACTTAACTTTTAACAACCGATCAACTTCTTCTTTGATGCGGTCATACAAATTAGGATTGAAACTTCGACGAGGTTGTTTATACGGCCTAAAACCAGATTTAATAGGTAATCTATGCTCTACTATATCTCTACTCAAACCGGGCATCTCAATATAATTCCAAGCAAAGCAATCAACGAATTCTTTAAGTAATAAACATACCTTACTTTTCTGATCGGCTTTCAAGCTAGCTTTGATAAATGTAGGTCTCAGAATACTTCCATCACCAATATCAATTTCTTCAAGTGGATCAGCCGATGAGAATCACTGTCCAAGCTTTTCCATGTTATCAAAATCTTCAATAGTTTCATGCATATCGTTCTTTCTGGAACGATACTCCTCCGTGCGTCTTTGCAGCCACTTAATAATGTCGTCTTTATTCATCATTTATATAGATAAATCATTAAGCCGAGCTATGTTAGCCGGCTGTGCATTTATAGGTACAAAACCATCTCTACCAATATTGATATAATCATAGTCCGATAAATCCCTACCGGTCAAACATCGCATCTCACCGTGTTGCCAATCAACTGGCGCGTCCGTCAAAGCAATGCATGAAGAATTATCGGCCTCAATCACCTCCACATCATCATTAACCCACTGAATTAAGCACTAATGTAAAGTAGAAGGGATGTAACAATTTGCATGAATCCAGTCGCGTCCTAACAAAATATTATACCAGCCTTTGACATCAACAACAAAAAATGTAGTCGGCAACGTTTTACTTCCGACTGTGAGCTCCATAGAAATAACACCCTTAGCCTCGAAAAATTCCCCTGAGAACCCACTAAGTCCCATATTGGTCTTCATTAACTCGCTCTCTTTTCGGTTCAGTTTAGAAAATACCGAAAAGGGCATAATATTAACACCTGCACCGCCATCAACAAGCATGCGACCAATAGGCTTACCATCAATATGACCTCTGATAAATAATGGCTTTAGGTGCTAACCGTGCTTCTCTGGTTTCGCAAATGTAGCCTTCTTTAGGCCAAGAACAAGTTCAGCAATTTCAGCCTCGGGCGCGCGAAATTCAGCAGGCAATGCAAACACCATATTAACATCCATATCAGTTAGTACCTCTCTATCTTCCTCTGAATTTTCAACAATAATTGTGCCATCCGTATTTTTATTTTCTTCTGTTGCAATGCACTTCTCCTTCCAAGTCTTTGTAGGTGCCATTGGTTTATCCTGATTGAACCATCTAGCGCGCTTCTTCTCAGCTATTACTTCCTTTATTTCCAATGTCCACAGACGCTGTACACATCGTTTCTGAGTGTGAGTAAGCCCCTTCGGGCACCACTGAGGTGCTGGTTTAGTCCCTGGCGCGACTGACTTAATTTTTCTGCCCCCCGGATCCTTTGGCCTGTACTGACGTATTGTTGTTACTAGGACAAATGCTTTGTCTTTGGCTGAAAAACCTCCTTGCTGATTGTATACTTTACTAGCATTAAAATCCTGGCCGCATACATTATTTGAATCCCAACGTGTACGTGTGCTGCTGTTATACTTGAAACCCGTTGGACGCAAACTCTTGGACGTTCCTGGGCCACAATTTCTCATAACTAAATCAGCATACGAACTTGCCGATTTATTTTGTTGACTAGTACGTGAGGATACAACACATTCCTTGTCTGAACGTGCATGCAGGTTATGCCCAGAATTAGCTTTCTCTCCAAATTGATTAGATTGGCCAGCTTGCCGCAACTTCACGCCGTCACTTTTCTCCTCTGTATCGAGAGCTTCTTTTGAGACGCCGCTTGTTTCTGTACAATTGACAACACCTTCATATGACTGGTGTTCCACTATTTTCAGACCATGAGCAGCATCTAAATCATCTGCACTTTTTCCGGGTTTAGGATCGACACATTTCACCAGCATCCATATGCGCTTGTGGTCGCCCTTATAGTTGTTGCGTTCTGCACTGCGTGCCGGTGATCGACCTCCTCGAATCTCAATAGCATCATGTGATCTAGCCTCCTCATTGAACCGAGCCCTTTTCTCATGCATGTTTGGTCAAAACATAGGCCTCGGCGGAATCCATCCCGGCTGAAAATAACCTGCTGGTCCTGTAGGATATGGCGCCCAAGGATTAAATCCCCATGGAGGAAACTGTGGATACATCGGAGGCGCACAACCCCAATATGTCGGCTCCATTGCAAAATATGGTTGCTGGTCATACCAATCTCCTTGCCATTGCTCATGAACGCCATGTCCAGAAGGAGACCTAAGACGCTTATTACCTCCGAGTCGATTAAACACATTGTTGGTCTTGTGTGAGGTATATTTTTCCAACAACATGCTAACTGTCGGCTTTGGCCTTGGAGCTTGTCTCCTCCCTCCGTTGACTTTCCACACTCCTATTTCTAGATTTTTTGGTTTGATCATCCTTGGAGGAGCACTATTATCAACAATGTTTTTCTCTCTTGCGGATTCGGTCTGATCCGACCAAATAAGTATTTTTTTTATTCTCAAGCTCGACCACATTGATAGGAAAAGGGTCGCTGTCGAGCTTCATCTTAGAACCTTCTGTAAACGCCAATCGTCCTTCATTGATGGCCGATTGCACCTGTCGACGAAACACGTTACAATCATTAGTAGCATGAGAAAAAGAATTGTGCCACTTACAATAAGCTCTTCTACCCAATTCTTCTGGAGGTGGAATTACATGACCCTCCCTCACTCTAATTAATTTATTTTGCAGTAACATATCAAAAATTCTATCACACTTGCTTACATCAAAAGTATATTTAATTTCGTCTCTTCTAGCAGGTGTGGGTTTTAAAGCAGAAAATGCAAAAGGTTTTAACTTTGGCGCTTGAACCCATTCGGCTACACATATATTAACATCATCCTCACTAGCCGAATCACTATCATAATCTAAGGCATTAACTACATGGTTATCTTTCTCTTTATTTCTATTATCTTTAAATCGTCTATATTGTTTAATTTCCTTAGCCCGGTTTTCTTGCACCAAAGCCTTCTGCAAAACTTGATTGACATCTAAAAATTCTTGCCCTTCTAGTTTATCCTTAATATGAGCAAGTAGACCCGAAAAGGCAAGATTGGCTAAATCCTTTTCGGCTATGGTTAAGCTGAAACATTGGTTTTTGACATCTCTAAACCTCCTAATATAATCATGAACATGCTCATTATATTTCTGCCTAACCATAGTTAAATCTGAAAGTCGAAGTTCTGTTTCACCGCTATAAAAATACTCATGAAATTTTTGCTCCAATTGTGCCCATGTTGAAATAGAATTAGGAGCGAGCGATGTAAACCAAGTAAATGCAGTACCGGATAAAGATAATGGAAACAATTTTAATCTAAAAACATCCGATGTGCCGACCTCGCTGCATTGTGCTAAAAATTGTCCCACATGCTCAAAAGTAGATCTACCATCTTCCCCCGTAAATTTAACAAAATCTGGAATTCTAAAACCACGAGGATATGGTGTCGAGTCAAAATAATCAGGGTATGGTTTTTGATATGCACGTGCTCTACCCTTAGGTTCTAAACCAAATTCTCTAAGTATGTTAGCAAGCTGATCCTTAAAATTATTATTGGGCTGTAGAGAACTGGCTTGTGGATCAGATGGAACACTAGCATGTGGTGGAAATTCCGGCAAAGAAATTGGAGCATGCGAAGTTTGCAACGGAGACCCACTAAAATATGAATCAGGAACCGGCCCATACGGAACCCCAGTATCGATAGGCGGCAGCGGTGGCGTACTATATGCCACTGTCTAATAACTAGGCTGCTGCATATTAGAATTAAATCCAAAACTTCGGTTATTGCTATTGTGATTTTCTGGAACCGAAGTCGAAACAATAGGAGCAGTAGTACTAGGAACAAAATTATTAGCTGAACTACCAACATAGTTCCGGCCATCTAGATTATTGTTTAAAGGGGCGTAAGGCTGCATAGCATTAGCCGATGCACTAGGCGTATGTATATTACTTGGCAAATTGTTAAATCCTCTATTGTCTATTGGTATCGGTCTTTTTCCAGAATACTCATCATTGACTTGCAGCACTAATGAGCGTACATGACCAGGTAGACAATTTTCAAGATCTATATCAAATTGCACCTTAAATTCTTCAAGTCTATTAGCTACTGCTTTAGTAATTGTACGCGCCGTATTTTCCATATCGGAACCATATTTACTAGCTACGGACACATCAATTAGATGAGCAATTTCCTCGGTTGAGTTTTTTACCTAAGCATCGGAAGGGCTCGGAACTACCTTTTTGACGACACCGTTCCTCGTCTTCGCGTATCCAGCCAACTTCAGCTTCAACCTCTCAACCTTTTCTTTCTCCAGCTCCTCTTCAACCTCGCGCCGAATATCTTCCGACAGATCATCGAGTGTGACAACGATGACGTTCTCCGGGTCGATGTCGCTCCCGTTCTTGGACTCGGTACTCATCGTGTAGCTCTTCTTCTTCTCGTCCCTAGCGGAGTCGCTAATTGTGTTGGCACGCGAAATCGCCGCGCAACACCAGGATATTTGTCGTGCTTTTGTGACGATGAACGATTGCTTTACGGGAAAAGCAACAAAGATTTCCTCGCTTTCGTGGAGAAGAACCGGCCGCTTTCCAGCGCAAAACGGCAAAGATCGCCAAACCCTAGGGCTGCTAGGGCTCAGCAGGAAGAAGCGTCAGAAAATAGACGTACGTGAAAAAGTAGTTTGTATTAATAGATCGATTGTTGGGGCTTTTTCCAATCGGCCGTGGCCTTATAAATAAGGTACGCTGGACTTTGCGTATACAAGGCAAGACCTGGTTACGTAGCATGCCTTGCCGTACAGGAATACAACTCCAAAACTAAAACCGAACAGGACTCGATTCGGTTACCATGTAATACATGCATACAAAATCTGCATGCTATCTATAGTACGTATCTAGGCCATATTCACGTGCAAAGACTCTTGGATATATGAATAAAATATTCCGGCAAGGTCACTATCACACTATATAATAAGGACTAATGACCCACCATCTGTGCTTGCTTTGTTTAGGTGACTTCATTGCCCATGCTAAAATTCCTACATCTTAGCAACCACGGTTTAGCCCAGCACATGAGAATTTGACCATGTAGCCGCTAGTCCATACAGAATTCTATATACTTGTCTTGGGTAAAATAACTTCTTACACCTGACAAGCCTGCATTTCGAAATAAATAGCAAGTCCAAAAGAATATATGTCAACCACACATTTAAATTAATTTAGCCCATAGAATACCTAGCAGCCAAATTATACATTCAACACATGCCCCCCTGTTTTTGTTACATTTGGATTTATCAAACACACCATAACAATACCTTAGGGCGATGTTGATCAATCCACCGGCCATGTTATTTCTTAGGGCGATATCTCAAATAATATATCAGCCAAATTTGCTCAAGCCTCCTGCCACATGCGAGGATAGTACTTCTTCAAATATTTCCCATTGAGAGCTTTGGGAAACTTCTCTCCCGACTTTCGGCGTCGAGTAAATGATGACTTAAGTATGCAACGACGACTTAAGTACGCAATACTTATGCCTATTCTCTCTTATTTTACAAGGTTTACATAAAGAGGGAGAATGCCGGCAACTGGGATTCTGGGCTGGAAAAGGAGCAAATATTAGAGACCTATTCTGCACAGCTCCAAAAGTCCTGAAACTTCACAGAAGACGTTTTCAGAATATAGAAAAAATATTGAGCGCAATAAGTTCACAAGGGGGGCCGCACCCTGCCCACGAGGGTGGGGGTGCGCCCCCTACCTCGTGGGCCCCCTGGTGGCCCTCTGATGGCCATCTTCTGCTATATGGAGTCTTTCGATGAGGAAGAAATCATAATCCATCTCCTCGGACGAAACTCCGCTGCCACGAGGCGGAACCTTGGCGGATCCAATCTAGGGCTCCGACAGAGCTGTTCTGCCGGGGATACTTCCCTCCGGGAGGGGGAAATCATCGCCATCGTCATCACCAACGCTCCTCTCATCGGGAGAGGGCAATCTCCATCAACATCTTCACGAGCACCATCTCCTCTCAAAATCCTAGTTCATCTCTTGTATCCAATTCTTGTCTCCAATTCCGGGATTGGTACTAGTAGGTTGCTAGTAGTGTTAATTACACCTTGTAGTTGATGCTAGTTGGTTTATTTGGTGGAAGATCATATGTTTAGATCCTATATGCATATTAATACCCCTCTGATTATGAACATGGTTATGCTTTGTGAGTAGTTATGTTTGTTCCTGAGGACATGGGAGAAGTCTTGCTATTAGTAGTCATGTGAATTTGGTATTCGTTCGATATTTTGATGAGACATATGTTGTCTCTCCTCTAGTGGTGTTATGTGAACATCGACTACATAACACTTCACCATTATTTGGGCCTAGAGGAAGGCATTGGGAAGTAATAAGTAGATGATGGGTTGCTAGAGTGACAGAAGCTTAAACCCTAGTTTATGTGTTGCTTCGTAAGGGGCTGATTTGGATCCATATGTTTCATGCTATGGTTAGGTTTACCTTCATACTTTTGTTGTAGTTGCGGATGCTTGCAATAGAGGTTAATCATAAGTGGGATGCTTGTCCAAGTAAGGACAGTACCCAAGCACCGGTCCACCCACATACCAAATTGTCAAAGTACCGATCGCGAATCATATGAACGTGATGAAAACTAGCTTGACGATATTCACATGTGTCCTTGGGAGCGCTTTTCTCTATATAAGAGTTTGTCCAGGCTTGTCCTTTGCTACAAAAAGGATTGGGCCACCTTGCTGCACTTTATTTACTTTTGTTACTTGTTGCTCGTTACAAATTATTTTGCCATGATCCTAAGTGAATAAAAGAAAAGAGAAATAAATAAAAAAGGAAACAAAGAGATCATATGGATCTTATGGAGAGTAATGAGCTCACATAGAAAAAGTATGATGAATAAAAGTTGTTGAGAGTTGACAAACATAGTTTTGGTCATCGTTGCAATTAATAGGAAGTAATAAAGAAAGAGAGGTCTTCACATATAAATATACTATCTTGGACATCTTTTATGATTGTGAGCACTCATTAAAATATGACATGCTAAAGAGTTGACGTTGGACAAGGAAGACAACGTAA
The DNA here is from genome assembly GCF_018294505.1 of Triticum aestivum. Lineage (NCBI taxonomy): Eukaryota > Viridiplantae > Streptophyta > Magnoliopsida > Poales > Poaceae > Triticum > Triticum aestivum. The sequence goes on along the minus strand of NC_057812.1, from coordinate 417,661,737 downwards.
TGGGTTATGTTTTCTTACATCTGAGATAAATTATATTGTCATGGATCATTCAACATGGTTGAGCTTGCCTTTCCCCCTCATGCTAGCCAAATTCATCGCACCAAGTAGAGATACTTCTTGTGCTTCCAAATACCCTTAAACCAGTTTTTCCATGAGAGTCCACCATACCTACCTATGGATTGAGTAAGATCCTCCAAGTAAGTTGTCATCGGTGCAAGCAATAAAAATTGCTCTCTAAATATGTATGACTTATTAGTGTGGGAGAAAATAAGCTTTATACGATCGTGTGGTATGGAAGAAATAAAAGCGACAGACTGCATAATAAAGGTCCATATCACAAGTGGCAATATAAAGTGACATTCTTTCGCATTAAGATTTTGCGCATCCAACCATAAAAGTGCATGACAACCTCTGCTTCCCTCTGCGAAGGGCCTATCTTTTACTTTTACCTCCTACCTTGCATAAGAGTCATGGTGATCTTCACCCTTCCTTTTTACATTTTATCCTTTGGCAAGCACAGTATGTTGGAAAGATCCTAGTATATATGGCTAATTGGATGTGAGTTTTCATGAACTATTATTGTTGACATTACCCTTGAGGTAAAACGTTGGGAGGCAAAACTATAAGCCCCAATCTTTCTTTGTGTCTGATTAAAACTCCATACCCATAAGTATTGCGTGAGTGTCAACAATTGTGAAAGACTATATGATAGTTGAGTATGAGGACTTGCTGAAAAGCTCTTATATATTGACTGTTTCCTATGTTATGATAAATTGCGATTGCTCCAATGACTGATATTGTAGTTTGTTAGTTTTCAATGAAGTTTACAATTCATACTTGAAATTGTGAGTGTATTATTACTCTAGCATAAGAAATCATATGACAAGAATTATGTAAGTTGTTGTTCTTAGAATGATCATGATGCCCTCATGTCTGTATTTTACTTTTATCGACACCTCTATCTCTAAACATGTGGACGTATTTTTCGATTTCCGCTTTCTCTTGAGGACAAGCGAGGTCTAAGCTTGGGGGAGTTGATACGTCCATTTTGCATCATGCTTTTATATCAATATTTATTGCATTATGGTCCATTGTTACACATTATGTCACAATACTTATGCCTATTCTCTCTTATTTCACAAGGTTTACATAAAGAGGGAGAATGCCGGTAGTTGGGATTCTAGGCTGGAAAAGGAGCAAATATTAGAGACCTATTCTGCACAGCTCCAAAAGTCCTGAAACTTCACGGAAGACGTTTTCAGAATATATATAAAATATTGAGCGCAAGAAGTTCACAAGGGGGGCCACACCCTGCCCACGAGGGTGGGAGCGGGCCCCCTACCTCGTGGGCCCCCTGGTGGCCCTCCGATGGCCATCTTCTGCTATATGGAGTCTTTTGATGAGGAAAAAATCATAAGCCATCTCCTCGAATGAAACTCCGCCGCCACGAGGCGGAACCTTGGCGGATCCAATCTAGGGCTCCGGCAGAGCTGTTCTGCCGGGGAAACTTCCCTCCGGGAGGGGGAAATCATCGCCATCGTCATCACCAATGCTCCTCTCATCGGGAGAGGGCAATCTCCATCAACATCTTCACGAGCACCATCTCCTCTCAAAATCCTAGTTCATCTCTTGTATCCAATTCTTGTCTCCAAGTCCAGGATTGGTACTAGTAGGTTGCTAGTAGTGTTAATTACTCCTTGTAGTTGATGCTAGTTGGTTTATTTGGTGGAAGATCATATGTTCAGATCCTATATGCATATTAATACCCCTCTGATTATGAACATGGTTATGCTTTGTGAGTAGTTATGTTTGTTCCTGAGGACATGGGTGAAGTCTTGCTATTAGTAGTCATGTGAATTTGGTATTTGTTCAATATTTTGATGAGACGTATGTTGTCTCTCCTCTAGTGGTGTTATGTGAACGGCGACTACATAACACTTCACCAATATTTTGACATAGAGGAAGGCATTGGGAAGTAATAAGTAGATGATGGGTTGCTAGAGTGACAGAAGCTTAAACCCTAGTTTATGCGTTGCTTCGTAAGGGGCTGATTTGGATCCATATGTTTCATGTTGTGGTTAGGTTTACCTTAATACTTTTGTTGTAGTTGCGGATGCTTGCAATAGAGGTTAATCATAAGTGGGATGCTTGTCCAAGTAAGGACAGTACCCAAGCACCGGTCCACCCACATACCAAATTATCAAAGTACCGAACGCGAATCATATGAACGTGATGAAAACTAGCTTGACGATATTCCCATGTGTCCTCGGGAGCGATTTTCTCTATATAAGAGTTTGTCCAGGCTTGTCCTTTGCTACAAAAAGCATTGGGCCACCTTGCTGCACTTTATTTACTTTTGTTACCTGTTGCTCGTTACAAATTATACTATCACAAAACTATCTGTTACCACTTATTGCAGTACTTGCAGAGAATACCTTGTTGGAAACCGCTTATCATTTCCTTCTGCTCCTCGCTGGGTTCGACACTCTTACTTATCAAAAGGACTACGATAGATCCCCTATACTTGTGGGTCATCAAATAGCAGCATGATCAGTGTGAACAGTTACTTTAGAATCAACAATATAAGGTCTGAACTTATCACAAGCAAATACAACTGCTAAAAATTCCTTTTTAGTAGTAGCATAATTTCTTTGAGCACTGTTTAGAGTTTTACGAGCATATTGGATAACATTTAATTTCTTATCAAGTCTTTGTCCTAGAACAGCCCCTACAGCATAATCACTAGCATCACACATAATTTCAAGTGGTAAATTCCAATCAGGAGGTTGAACAATAGGTGCAGAAACCAAAGCTTTCTTAAGTGTTTCAAATGCTTCTACACAATCATCATCAAAAACAAAAGGAACATCTTTTTGCAAGAGGTTAGTCAGAGGCCGAGAAATTTTAGAAAAGTCCTTAATGAACCTCCTATAAAAACCGGCATGACCAAGGAAACTTCTTATACCTTTAATGTCCTTAGGACACGACATCTTTTCAATAGCATCAACTTTAGCCTTATCAACTTCAATACCTCTTTCAGAAATTTTATGCCCCAAGACAATACCTTCATTAACCATAAAGTGGCACTTCTCCCAATTCAAGACAAGATTAGTTCCTTCACATCTTTGCCAAACTCGATCAAGGTTGCTTAGGCAATCATCAAAAGAAGTTCCGTAAACGGAGAAATCATCCATGGATACCTCAACAATCTGTTCACAAAAGTCGGAGAATATAGCAGTCATACATCTTTGAAAAGTAGAAGGTGCATTACATAAACCAAAAATGCATACATCTATAAGCAAAGGTACCGAAAGGGCAAGTGAAAGTTGTCTTTTCTTGATCCTCTTTTGACACAGGTATTTGAGAGAAACCAGATAATCATCTAGAAAGCAAAATGAGTATGTTTGGATAATCTTTCTAGCATTTGGTCAATAAAAGGTAAAGGGTAATGATCCTTTTTAGTAGCTTTATTTAATTTGCGGAAATCAATTACCTATAACCTGTAACAATTCTTTGTGGGATCAATTCATCTTTTTCATTAGGAACAACAGTAATACCTCCCTTCTTAGGGACACAATGGACAGGACTTACCCACTGACTATCAGCAACGGGATAAATTAGACCTGCCTCCAGAAGCTTTAGTATTTCCTTTCTTACCACTTCTTTCATCTTAGGATTTAACCATCGTTGGTGATCAACAACTGGTTTAGCGTCTTTCTCCAGCTTTATTTTGTGCTGGCATAGAGTGGGACTAATGCCCTTAAGATCATCAAGGGTATATCCAATAGCAGCACGGTGCATCTTCGGAGTTTTCAATAATTTCTTTTCCTCATGATCTGAAAGGTTAGCACTAATAATAACAGGATATATCTCTTTCTCATCAAGATAAGCATATTTCAGAGTATCAGGTAAAGGTTTAAGCTCAAACACGGGATCACCCTTGGGTGGAGGAGGATCCCCTAAAATTTCAATAGGCAAGTTGTGTTTCAAGATATGTCCCTATTTAAAGAATACTTCATCTATTTCCCTTCTTTCATTCATAAACATATCATTTTCATGGTCTAGCCAATATTGTTCTAAAGGATCACTAGGAGGCACGACAATAGAAGCAAGACTAATAATTTCATCTTTACTAGGCAATTCTTTATCATGGGGTTGTCCACAAAATTTAGCAAAATTAAACTCATGAGACATATCCCCTAAACCAGCAGAAACAATATCCTTATTGCAGTCTATCTTAGCATTAACAGTATTCAAGAAGGGTCTACCAAATATAATGGGACAAAAGTCATCTTATGGGGAACCAAGAACAAGAAAATCAGCAGAATATATAAAAAATATTGAGCGCAAGAAGTTCACCAGGGGGGCCACACCCAGCCCACGAGGGTGGGGGGCATGCCCTACCCCCCTGGGCGCGCCCCCTACATCATGGGCCCCCTGGTGGCCCTCCGATGGCCATCTTCTGCTATATGGAGTCTTTCTATGAGGAAAAAATCATAAGCCATCTCCTCGGACGAAATTCCGCCGCCACGAGGCGGAACCTTGGCGGATCCAATCTAGGGCTCCGGCAGAGCTGTTCTGCCGAGGAAACTTCCCTCCGGGAGGGGGAAATCATCGCCATCGCATCACCAACGCTCCTCTCATTGGGAGATGGCAATCTCCATCAACATCTTCACCAGCACCATCTCCTCTCAAAACCCTAGTTCATCTCTTGTACCCAATTCTTGTCTCCAAGTCCGGGATTGGTACTAGTAGGTTGCTAGTAGTGTTAATTACTCCTTGTAGTTGATGCTAGTTGGTTTATTTGGTGGAAGATCACATGTTCAGATCCTATATCCATATTAATACCCCTCTGATTATGAAAATGGTTATGCTTTGTGAGTAGTTACGTTTGTTCCTGAGGACATGGGAGAAGTCTTGCTATTAGTAGTCATGTGAATTTGGTATTCGTTTGATATTTTGATGAGATGTATGTTGTCTCTCCTCTAGTGGTGTTATGTGAATGTCGACTACATAACACTTCACTGTTATTTGGGCCTAGAGGAAGGCATTGGGAAGTAATAAGTAGATGATGGATTGCTAGAGTGACAGAAGCTTAAACCCTAGTTTATGCGTTGCTTCGTAAGGGGCTGATTTGGATCCATATGTTTCATGTCTATGGTTAGGTTTACCTTAATTCTTTTGTTGTAGTTGTGGATGCTTGCAATAGAGGTTAATCATAATTGGGATTCTTGTCCAAGTAAGGACAGTACCCAAGCACCGGTCCACCCACATACCAAATTATCAAAGTACCGAACGCGAATCATATGAACGTGATGAAAACTAGCTTGACGATATTCCCATGTGTCCTCGGGAGCGCTTTCTCTATATAAGAGTTTGTCCAGGCTTTTCCTTTGCTACAAAAAGGATTGGGCCACCTTGCTGCACTTTATTTACTTTTGTTACTTGTTGCTTGTTACAAATTATCCTATCACAAAACTATCTGTTACCACTTATTTCAGTACTTGCAGACAATACCTTGCTGGAAACCGCTTATTATTTCCTTCTGCTCCTCATTGGGTTCGACTCTCTTACTTATCGAAAGGACTATGATAGATCCCCTATACTTGTGGGTCATCAAGACTCTTTTCTGGCGCCGTTGCCGGGGAGTGAAGCGCCTTTGGTAGGTGGAATTTGGTAAGGAAAATTTATATAGTGTGCTGAAATTTACTGTCTCTTGTTACTATGGAAAGTAATCCTCTGAGGGGCTTGTTCGGGGAATCTTCACCCCAGCTAGTAGAGCAAAGAGTTGCTCCTCAACCTACTGAACCTACTAAAAATGAAAATGTCTGCTTTGAAATTCCTTCGGGTATGATAGAAAAACTGCTAGCTAAACCTTTTGCAGGAGACGGAACAACACATCCTGATGAGCACCTAATATATGTGGATGAAGTTTGTGGATTATTTAAGCTTGCAGGTGTACCTGGAGATGTTATTAAGAAGAAGGACTTCCCTTTATCTTTGAAGGAAGATGCATTGACATGGTATAGGCTATATGATGATACGGGGTCATGGAACTACAAACGATTGAAATTGGAATTTCATCAGAAGTTTTATCCTATGCATCTTATTCATCGTGATCGCAATTATATATGTAATTTTTGGCTTAAATCAATGTTATATTCATGCCCCAATCATGAGCTCTCAAGAGAGATGATTATTCAAAATTTATATGCTCGGCTTTCTGATAACAATCGCACCATGCTCGATACTTCTTGTGCTGGCTCTTTTATGACGAAGACTATTGAATTCAAATGGGATTTATTGGAAAGAATTAAACACAACTCTGAATATTGGGACCTCGACGAAGGTAAGGAGTCAGGTATGACACCTAAGTTTGATTGTGTTAAATATTTTATGGATACCGATGTTTTCCATAAATTTAGCACTAAATATGGACTTGACTCTGAGATAGTAGCTTGTTTCTGTGAATCTTTTGCTACTTATGTTGATCTCCCCAAGGAGAAGTGGTTTAAATATCATCCTCCCATAGAAGTAAAAGTAGCTACACCTATTAAAGTTGAAGAAAAGACTATCACTTATAATGATCCTATTGTTCCTATTTCTTATGTTGAGAAACCACCTTTCCATGTTAGGATAAAGGATCATGTTGAAGCTTCAACTGTGGTTCATAAAAGCAATATTAGAACATATACACCTCCTGAGAAAGTTAAAGTTGAATCTAATATTGCTATTGTTAAAGATCTTTTGTCTCATAATATTGATGGGCATGTTATTCATTTCCTTGATGAGACTGCTAGAATTGCTAAACCTTATGCAAAAGATAAAAATAGACCTGTGGTAGGCATGCCTATTATTTCTGTTAAAAAGGAGATCATTGTTATATTGGCTTATGTGATATGGGTGCTAGTGCTAGTGCAATACCTTACGACTTATACAAACAAATTATGCATGATATTGCACATGCTGAGATAGAAGATATTGATGTCACAATTAAACTTGCCAATAGAGATACTATTTCACCAATGGGAATTGTTAGAGATGTTGAAGTCTTAGGTGGGAAAACTAAATATCCTGCTGATTTTCTTGTTCTTCGTTCGCCACAAGATAGCTTTTGTCCCATAATATTTGGTAGACCCTTCTTAAACACTGTTAATGCTAGGATAGATTGCAAAAAGGATGTTGTTACTATCGGTTTAGATGATATGTCTCATGAATTTAATTTCTCTAAATTTAGTAGACAACACTGTGAAGAAGAATTACCTAGTAAGGATGAAATTATTGGTCTTGCTTCTATTGCCGTACCTCCTAGTGATCCTTCAGAACAATATTTGCTAGACCATGAAAATGATATGTTTATGAATGAAAGAAGGGAAATAGATGAAGTATTCTTTAAACAGGAACCTATTCTGAAACACAATTTGCCTGTTGAAATCCTAGGGGATCCTCCTCCACCCAAGGGTGATCCCATGTTTGAGCTTAAACCGTTGCCTGATACTCTTAAATATGCTTATCTCGATGAGAAAAAGATATATCTTGTTATTATTAGTGCTAACCTTTCAAAGCATGAGGAAGAGAGATTATTGAAAACTCTGAAGAAGCACTGTGCTGCTATTGGGTATACTCTTGATGATCTTAAGGGCATTAGTCCAACTCTATGTCAACATAAAATAAATTTGGAAGAAGATGCTAAACGAGTTTGTGATCATCAACGACGAGTGAATCCTAAAATGAAAGAAGTGGTAAGAAAGGAAATACTAAAGCTCCTTGAGGCAGGTATAATCTGTCCTGTTGTTGATAGTCAATGGGTAAGTCTTGTCCATTGTGTCCCTAAGAAGGGAGGTATTACTGACGTTCCTAATGATAAAGATGAATTGATACCTCAAAGAATTATTAGAGGTTATAGGATGGTAATTGATTTCCGTAAATTAAATAAGGCCACTAAAAAGGATCATTACCCCTTACCTTTTATCGATCAAATGCTAGAAAGATTATCCAAACATACACATTTTTGCTTTCTAGATGGTTATTCTGGTTTCTGTCAAATACCTGTGTCAGCCAAGGATCAATCAAAGACTACTTTTACTTGCCCTTTTGGTACTTTTGCTTATAGACGTATGCCTTTTGGTTTATGTAATGCACCTGCTACCTCTCAAAGATGCATGATGGCTATATTCTCTGACTTTTGCGAAAAGATTTGTGAGGTTTTCATGGATGATTTCTCCGTCTATGGATCTTCTTTTGATGATTGCTTGAGCAACCTTGATCGAGTTTTGTAAAGATGTGAAGAAACTAATCTTGTCTTGAATTGGGAAAAGTGCCACTTTATGGTTAATGAAGGTATTGTCTTGGGGCGTAAAGTCTCTAAAAGAGGTATTGAAGTTGATAAAGCCAAGGTTGATGCTATTGAAAAGATGCCATGCCCCAAGGACATCAAAGGTATAAGAAGTTTCCTTGGTCACGCTGGATTTTATAGAAGGTTCATTAAGGACTTCTCAAAAATTTCTTGGCCTCTGACTAATTTATTACAAAAAGATATACCATTTGTCTTTGATGATGATTGTGTAGAAGCATTTGAAAGACTTAAGAAAGCATTGATCTCTGCACCTATTATTCAGCCACCTAATTGGAATTTACCCTTTGAAATTACGTGTGATGCTAGTGATTATGCTGTAGGTGCGGTTCTAGGCCAAAGAGTTGATAAGAAATTAAACGTTATTCAATATGCTAGTAAAACCCTAGACAATGCTCAAAGAAATTATGCTACTACAGAAAAGGAATTCTTAGCAGTTGTATTTGCTTGTGATAAGTTCAGACCTTATATTGTTGATTCTAAAGTAACTATTCACACTGATCATGCTGCTATTAAATATCTTATGGAAAAGAAAGATGATAAACCTAGACTTATTAGATGGGTTCTCTTGCTACAAGAATTTGATTTACATATTGTTGATAGAAAGGGAGCTGAGAACCCCGTTGTAGACAACTTGTCTAGGTTAGAAAATGTGCTTGATGACCCACTACCTATTGATGATAGCTTTCCTGATGAGCAATTAAATGTCATAAATGCTTCTCATACTACTCCATGGTATGCTGATTATGCTAATTACATTGTTGCCAAATTCATACCACCTAGTTTCACATACCAGCAAAAGAAAAAGTTCTTCTACGATTTGAGGCATTACTTTTGGGATGACCCACATCTTTATAAAGAAGGAGTAGATGGTGTTATTAGACGTTGTGTACCTGAGCATGAACAGGAACAGATCCTACGCAAGTGTCACTCCGAAGCTTGTGGAGGACACCATGATGGAGATAGAACTGCACATAAGGTATTGCAATCTGGTTTTTATTGGCCTACTTTATTCAAGGATGCTCGTAAGTTTGTCTTATCTTGTGATGAATGTCAAAGAATTGGTAATATTAGTAGACGTCAAGAAATGCCTATGAACTATTCACTTGTTATTGAACCATTTGATGTTTGGGGCTTTGACTATATGGGACCTTTTCCTGCCTCTAATGGATATACACATATTTTAGTTGTTGTTGATTATGTTACTAAGTGCGTAGAAGCTATTTCAACTAGTAGTGTTGATCATAACACTTCTGTTAAAATGCTTAAAGAAGTTATTTTTCCAAGATTTGGAGTCCCTAGATATTTAATGACTGATGGTGGTTCACATTTTATTCATGGTGCTTTCCGTATAATGCTTGCTAAGTATGATGTTAATCATAGAATTGCATCTCCTTATCACCCTCAGTCTAGTGTTCAAGTAGAATTGAGTAATAGAGAGCTCAAATTAATTTTGCAAAAGACTGTCAATAGGTCTATAAAGAATTGGTCCAAGAAACTTGATGATGCATTATGGGCCTATAGAACTACATATAAAAATCCTATGGGTATGTCTCCGTATAAAATGGTTTATGGAAAAGCATGTCACTTACCTCTCGAACTAGAACACAAGGCATATTGGGCTATTAAAGAGCTCAATTATGATTGTAAACTTGCCGGTGAGAAGAGGTTATTTAATATTAGCTCACTCGATGAATGGAGAACCCAAGCCTACGAAAATGCCAAATTGTTTAAAGAAAAAGTTAAAAGATGGCATGATAAAAGGATACAAAAGCGTGAGTTTAATGTAGGTGATTATGTATTGCTATACAACTCTCGTTTAAGATTTTTTGTAGGAAAACTTCTCTCTAAATGGGAAGGTCCTTACGTTATCGAGGAGGTCTATCGTTCCGATGCCATAAAAATCAACAACTTCGAAGGCACAAATCCGAAGGTGGTGAACGGTAAAAGAATCAAACATTATATCTAAGGTAATCCCATAAATGTTGAAACCAATGTTATTGAAACCGTAACCCCGGAGGAATACATAAGGGACATTTTCCGGAATGTTTCAGACTCTGAAAAGGAATATGTATGTGGTACGGTAAGTAAACCGACTCCAAAACAGTTTTTAAGGCAATATTTCTCCGTTTTGGAATATTTAGAAAAATAGAAAAATAAGAAGCAGACCGGGAAGGACACGAGGGCTCCACAAGGGTGGAGGGCGCGCCCTACCCTCCTTGGCGCGCCCCCTTCCTCGTGGGCACCTCGTGCGCTTTCCGGACTCCGTTTTCTTACATGACACGTAATTTGGTCGGAAAAAATTCATTATATAATCCCCCGCAGGTTTTGACTCATGTATCACGCAAATATCCTTTGTTCTTGTTTCGAGTTGTTTCCTGTCAGGGTCATCAAGGCCAGGCATCATGTCGTCCCCCTCCTCCAACAATGGTGACAACGATGCTTGGCTAATGAAGATAGAGCTGAAGAGGGAAGAACCCATGGAGATCAACAAGGATGAAGGGATCAAGAAGGCCACGGAGGATCACACTCCGGCAGTAGAAGACATCCTTCAACTTGATCACAATATTCTTACCCCAACTGTGATCGAAGCTTTCAAGAAGATTGAGTTAGCTCATATACAGAACAAGTATCTCACACGTGAAAATATTTTGTTGAAGGAGCATATTGTTGCACTCAAGGGCATTATCCACAGGCTGGAGGACCTCTTACGCTCGATGTGTGACTATCCATCATCATCTCCATCTTATCCACCAACAAAGAAGAACTAAGCATCGGGTATGGGCACTCCCCTTGGCAACTGCCAAGCTTGGGGGAGTGCCCGGTATCGTATCACCATCACTTTTATCTTTACCGTTTTTCTTAGTTCCATCCTTTTGGTAATATCTTGATCTAGTAGAATAAAGTTTATGGCATCATCTAGTTTTGAGTTTTGCTTTATGATCCTCTATGTAATCGAGTCCGTGAGCTATATATAGTAAAGATTAGTGTTGAGTCAAGTGCTTGATTATTTTGCCATGATCCTAGGTGAATAAAAGAAAAGAGAAATAAATAAAAAAGGAAACAAAGAGATCATATGGATCTTATGGAGAGTAATGAGCTCACATAGAAAAAGTATGATGAATAAAATTTGTTGAGAGTTGACAAACATAGTTTTGGTCATCGTTGCAATTAATAGGAAGTAATAAAGAAAGAGAGGTCTTCACATATAAATATACTATCTTGGACATCTTTTATGATTGTGAGCACTCATTAAAATATGACATGCTAAAGAGTTGACGTTGGACAAGGAAGACAACGTAATGGGTTATGTTTTCTTACATCTGAGATAAATTATATTGTCATGGATCATCCAACATGGTTGAGCTTGCCTTTCCCCCTCATGCTAGCCAAATTCATCGCACCAAGTAGAGATACTACTTGTGCTTCCAAATACCCTTAAACCAGTTTTGCCATGAGAGTCCACCATACCTACCTATGGATTGAGTAAGATCCTCCAAGTAAGTTGTCATCGGTGCAAGCAATAAAAATTGCTCTCTAAATATGTATGACTTATTAGTGTGGGAGAAAATAAGCTTTATACGATCGTGTGATATGGAAGAAATAAAAGCGACAGACTGCATAATAAAGGTCCATATCACAAGTGGCAATATAAAGTGATGTTCTTTCGCATTAAGATTTTGCGCATCCAACCATAAAAAGCGCATGACAACCTCTGCTTCCCTCTGCGAAGGGCCTATCTTTTACTTTTACCTCCTACCTTGCATAAGAGTCATGGTGATCTTCACCCTTCCTTTTTACATTTTATCCTTTGGCAAGCACAGTATGTTGGAAATATCCTGGTATATATGGCTAATTAGATGTGAGTTTTCATGAACTATTATTGTTGACATTACCCTTGAGGTAAAACGTTGGGAGGCAAAACTATAAGCCCCAATCTTTCTCTATGTCCGATTAAAACTCCATACCCATAAGTATTGCGTGAGTGTCAGCAATTGTGAAAGACTATATGATAGTTGAGCATGTGGACTTGCTAAAAAGCTCTTATATATTGACTCTTTCCTATGTTATGATAAATTGCAATTGCTCCAATGACTGATATTGTAGTTTGTTAGTTTTCAATGAAGTTTACAATTCATACTTGAAATTGTGATTGAATTATTACTCTAGCATAAGAAATCATATGCCAAGAATTATGTAAGTTGCTGTTCTAAGAATGATCATGATGCCCTCATGTCCGTATTTTACTTTCATCGACACCTCTATCTCTAAACATGTGGACATATTTTTCGATTTCGGCTTTCTCTTGAGGACAAGCGAGGTCTAAGCTTGGGGGAGTTGATACGTCCATTTTGCATCATGCTTTTATATCAACATTTGTTGCATTATGGTCCGTTGTTACACATTATGTCACAATACTTATGCCTATTCTCTCTTATTTCACAAGGTTTACACAAAGAGGGAGAATGTCGGCAGCTGGTATTCTGGGCTGGAAAAGGAGCAAATATTAGAGACCTATTATGCACAGCTCCAAAAGTCCTGAAACTTCACGGAAGACGTTTTCAGAATATATAAAAAATATTGAGCGCAAGAAGTTCACAAGGGGGGCCACACCCCTACCTCGTGGGCCCCCTGGTGGCCCTCTGATGGACATCTTCTGCTATATGGAGTCTTTCGATGAGGAAAAAATCATAAGCCATCTCCTAGAACGAAACTCCGCCACCACGAGGCGGAACCTTGGCGGATCCAATCTAGGGCTCCGGCAGAGCTGTTCTGCCGGGGAAACTTCCCTCCGGGAGGGGGAAATCATCGCCATCGTCATCACCAACGCTCCTCTCATCGGGAGAGGGCAATCTCCATCAGCATCTTCACGAGCACCATCTCCTCTCAAAAGCCTAGTTCATCTCTTGTATCCAATTCTTGTCTCCAAGTCCGGGATTGGTACTAGTAGGTTGCTAGTAGTGTTAATTACTCCTTGTAGTTGATGCTAGTACGTTTATTTGGTGGAAGATCATATGTTCAGATCCTATATGCATATTAATACCCCTCTGATTATGAACATGGTTATGCTTTGTGAGTAGTTATGTTTGTTCCTGAGGACATGGGAGAAGTCTTGCTATTAGTAGTCATGTGAATTTGGTATTCGTTCGATATTTTGATGAGACATATGTTGTCTCTCCTCTAGTGGTGTTATGTGAACGTCGACTACATAACACTTCACCATTATTTTGATCTAGAGGAAGGCATTGGGAAGTAATAAGTAGATGATGGGTTGCTAGAGTGACAGAAGCTTAAACCCTAGTTTATGTGTTGCTTCGTAAGGGGCTGATTTGGATCCTTATGTTTCATGCTATGGTTAGGTTTACCTTAATACTTTTGTTGTAGTTGCGGATGCTTGCAATAGAGGTTAATCATAAGTGGGATGCTTGTCCAAGTAAGGACAGTACCCAAGCACCGGTCCACCCACATACCAAATTATCAAAGTACCGAACGTGAATCATATGAACGTGATGAAAACTAGCTTGACGATATTCCCATGTGTCCTCGGGAGCGATTTTCTCTATATAAGAGTTTGTCCAGGCTTGTCCTTTGCTACAAAAAGGATTGGGCCACCTTGCTGCACTTTATTTACTTTTGTTACTTGTTGCTCGTTACAAATTATCCTATCACAAAACTATCTGTTACCACTTATTTCAGTACTTGCAGAGAATACCTTGCTGGAAACCGCTTATCATTTCCTTCTGCTCCTCGTTGGGTTCGACACTCTTACTTATCGAAAGGACTACGATAGATCCCCTATACTTGTGGGTCATCAAATAACAGCATGATCAGTGTGAAAAGTTACTTTAGAATCAACAATATAAGGTCTGAACTTATCACAAGCAAATACAACCACTAAAAATTCCTTTTCACTAGTAGCATAATTTCTTTGAGCACTGTCTAGAGTTTTACTAGCATATTGGATAACATTTAATTTCTTATCAACTCTTTGTCCTAGAACAGCCCCTACAGCATAATCACTAGCATCACACATAATTTCAAATGGTAAATTCCAATCAGGAGGTTGAACAATAGGTGTAGAAACCAAAGCTTTCTTAAGTGTTTCAAATGCTTCTACACAATCATCATCAAAAAAAGGAACATCTTTTTGCAAGAGGTTAGTCAGAGGCCGAGAAATTTTAGAAAAGTCCTTAATGAGCCTCCTATAAAAACCGGCATGACCAAGGAAACTTCTTATACCTTTAATGTCCTTAGGACACGACATCTTTTCAATAGCATCAACTTTAGCCTTATCAACTTCAATACCTCTTTCAGAAATTTTATGCCCCAAGACAATACCTTCATTAACCATAAAGTGGCACTTCTCCCAATTCAAGACAAGATTAGTTCCTTCACATCTCTGCAAAACTCGATCAAGGTTTCTTAGGCAATCATCAAAAGAAGTTCCGTAAATGGAGAAATCATCCATGGATACCTCAACAATCTGTTCACAAAAGTCGGAGAATATAGCAGTCATACATCTTTGAAAAGTAGAAGGTGCATTACATAAACCAAAAAGGCGTACGTCTATAAGCAAAGATACCGAAAGGGCAAGTAAAAGTTGTCTTTTCTTGATCCTCTTTTGACACAGGTATTTGAGAGAAACCAGATAATCATCTAGAAAGCAAAATGAGTATGTTTGGATAATCTTTCTAGCATTTGGTCAATAAAAGGTAAAGGATAATGATCCTTTTTAGTAGCTTTATTTAATTTGCGGAAATCAATTACCTATAACCTGTAACAATTCTTTGTGGGATCAATTCATCTTTTTCATTAGGAACAATAGTAATACCTCCCTTCTTAGGGACACAATGGACAGGACTTACCCACTGACTATCAGCAAAGGGATAAATTAGACCTGCCTCCAGAAGCTTTAGTATTTCTGTTCTTACCACTTCTTTCATCTTAGGATTTAACCGTCGTTGGTGATCAACAACTGGTTTAGCGTCTTTCTCCAGCTTTATTTTGTGCTGGCATAGAGTGGGACTAATGCCCTTAAGATCATCAAGAGTATATCCAATAGCAGCACGGTGCTTCTTCGAAGATTTCAATAATTTCTTTTCCTCATGATCTGAAAGGTTAGCACTAATAATAACAGGATATATCTCTCTCTCATCAAGATAAGCATATTTGAGAGTATCAAGTAAAGGTTTAAGCTCAAACACGGGATCACCCTAGTGTGGAGGAGGATCCCCTAAAATTTCAACAGGCAAGTTGTATTTCAAGATATGTCCCTATTTAAAGAATACTTCATCTATTTCCCTTCTTTCATTCATAAACATATCATTTTCATGGTCTAGCCAATATTGTTCTAAAGGATCACTAGGAGGCACTACAATAGAAGCAAGACTAATAATTTCATCTTTACTAGGCAATTCTTTATCATGGGGTTGTCTACAAAATTTAGCAAAATTAAACTCATGAGACATATCCCCTAAACCAGTAGAAACAATATCCTTATTGCAGTCTATCTTAGCATTAGCAGTATTCAAGAAGGGTCTACCAAATATAATGAGACAAAAGTCATCTTGTGGGGAACCAAGAACAACAAAACCAGCAGAATATATAAAAAACATTGAGCGCAAGAAGTTCACCAGGGGGGCCACACCCAGCCCACAAGGGTGGGGGCCCGCCCTACCCCCCTGGGCGCGCCCCCTACCTCATGGGCCCCCTGGTGGCCCTCCGATGGCCATGTTCTGCTATATGGAGTCTTTCGATGAGGAAAAAATCATAAGCCATCTCCTCGGACGAAACTCCGCCGCCACGAGGCGGAACCTTGGCGGATCCAATCTAGGGCTCCGGCAGAGCTGTTCTGTCGAGGAAACTTCCCTCCGGGAGGGGGAAATCATCGCCATCGTCATCACCAACGCTCCTCTCATCGGGAGAGGGCAATCTCCATCAACATCTTCACCAGCACCATCTCCTCTCAAAATCCTAGTTCATCTCTTGTATCCAATTCTTGTCTCCATGTCCGGGATTGGTACTAGTAGGTTGCTAGTAGTGTTAATTACTCCTTGTAGTTGATGCTAGTTGGTTTATTTGGTGGAAGATCATATGTTCAGATCCTATATGCGTATTAATACCCCTCTGATTATGAACATGGTTATGCTTTGTGAGTAGTTACGTTTGTTCCTGAGGACATGGGAGAAGTCTTGCTATTAGTAGTCATGTGAATTTGGTATTCGTTCGATATTTTGATGAGACGTATGTTGTCTCTCCTCTAGTGGTGTTATGTGAACGTCGACTACATAACACTTCACCATTATTTTTACTTAGAGGAAGGCATTGGGAAGTAATAAGTAGATAACGGGTTGCTAGAGTGACAGAAGCTTAAACCCTAGTTTATGCGTTGCTTCGTAAGGGGCTTATTTGGATCCATATGTTTCATGCTGTGGTTAGGTTTACCTTAATACTTTTGTTGTAGTTGCGGATGCTTGCAATAGAGGTTAATCATAAGTGGGATGCTTGTCCAAGTAAGGATAGTACCCAAGCACTGGTCCACCCACATACCAAATTATCAAAGTACCGAACGTGAATCATATGAACGTGATGAAAACTAGCTTGACGATATTCCCATGTGTCCTCGGGAGCTATTTTCTCTATATAAGAGTTTGTCCAGGCTTGTCCTTTGCTACAAAAAGGATTGGGCCACCTTGCTGCTCTTTATTTACTTTTGTTACTTGTTGCTCGTTACAAATTATCCTATCACAAAACTATCTGTTACCACTTATTTCAGTACTTCTAGAGAATACCTTGCTGGAAACCGCTTATCATTTCCTTCTGCTCCTCGTTGGGTTCGACACTCTTACTTATCGAAAGGACTATGATAGATCCCCTATACTTGTGGGTCATCAAATAGTAGCATGATCAGTGTGAACAGTTACTTTAGAATCAACAATATAAGGTCTGAACTTATCAAAAGCAAATACAATTGCTAAAACTTCCTTTTCACTAGTAGCATAATTTCTTTGAGCACTATCTAGAGTTTTAATAGCATATTGGATAACATTTAATTTCTTATCAACTCTTTGTCCTAGAACAGCCCCTACAGCATAATCACTAGCATCACACATAATTTCAAATGGTAAATTCCAATCTGGAGGTTGAACAATAGGTGCAGAAACCAAAGCTTTCTTAAGTGTTTCAAATGCTTCTACACAATCATCATCAAAAACAAAAGGAACATCTTTTTGCAAGAGGTTAGTCATAGGCCGAGAAATTTTAGAAAAGTCCTTAATGAACCTCCTATAAAAACCGGCATGACCAAGGAAACTTCTTATACCTTTAATGTCCTTAGGACACGACATCTTTTCAATAGCATCAACTTTAGCCTTATCAACTTCAATACCTCTTTCAAAAAATTTATGCCCCAAGACAATACCTTCATTAACCATAAAGTGGCACTTCTCCCAATTCAAGACAAGATTAGTTCCTTCACATCTCTGCAAAACTCGATCAAGGTTGCTTAGGCAATCATCAAAAGAAGTTCCGTAAACGGAGAAATCATCCATGGATACCTCAACAATCTGTTCACAAAAGTCGGAGAATATAGCAGTCATACATCTTTGAAAAGTAGAAGGTGCATTACATAAACCAAAAAGGCATACGTCTATAAGCAAAGGTACCGAAAGGGCAAGTGAAAGTTGTCTTTTCATGATCCTCTTTTGACACAGGTATTTGAGAGAAACCAGATAATCATCTAGAAAGCAAAATGAGTATGTTTGGATAATCTTTCTAGCATTTGGTCAATAAAAGGTAAAGGGTAATGATCCTTTTTAGTAGCTTTATTTAATTTGCGGAAATCAATTACCTATAACCTGTAACAATTCTTTGTGGGATCAATTCATCTTTTTCATTAGGAACAACAGTAATACCTCCCTTCTTAGGGACACAATGGACAGGACTTACCCACTGACTATCAGCAACGGGATAAATTTGACCTGCCTCCAGAAGCTTTAGTATTTCCTTTCTTACCACTTCTTTCATCTTAGGATTTAATCGTCGTTGGTGATCAACAACTGGTTGAGCGTCTTTCGCCAGCTTTATTTTGTGCTGGCATAGAGTGGGACTAATGCCCTTAAGATCGTCAAGAGTATATCCAATAGTAGCACGGTGCTTCTTCGGAGTTTTCAATAATTTCTTTTCCTCATGATCTGAAAGGTTAGCACTAATAATAACAGGATATATCTCTTTCTCATCAAGATAAGCATATTTCAGAGTATCAGGTAAAGGTTTAAGCTCAAACACGGGATCACCCTTGGGTGGAGGAGGATCCCCTAAAATTTCAATAGGCAAGTTGTGTTTCAAGATAGGTCCCTATTTAAAGAATACTTCATCTATTTCCCTTCTTTCATTCATAAACATATCATTTTCATGGTCTAGCCAATATTGTTCTAAAGGATCACTAGGAGGCACGGAAATAGAAGCAAGACTAATAATTTCATCTTTACTACGCAATTCTTTATCATGGGGTTGTCTATGAAATTTAGCAAAATTAAACTCATGAGACATATCTCCTAAACCAGCAGAAACAATATCCTTATTGCAGTCTATCTTAGCATTAACAGTATTCAAGAAGGGTCTACCAAATATAATGGGACAAAAGTCATCTTGTGGGGAACCAAGAACAAGAAAATCAGCAGAATATATAAAAAATATCGAGTGCAAGAAGTTCACAAGGGGGGCCACACCTTGCCCACGAGGGTGGGGGGCACGCCCCCTACCTCGTGGGCCCCCTGGTGGCCCTCCGATGGCCATATTCTGCTATATGGAGTCTTTCGATGAGGAAAAAATCATAAGCCATCTCCCCGGATGAAACTCCTCCGCCACGAGGCGGAACCTTGGCGGATCCAATCTAGGGCTCCGGCAGAGCTGTTCTGCCGGGGAAACATCCCTCCGGGAGGGGGAAATCATCGCCATCGTCATCACCAACGCTCCTCTCATCGGGAGAGGGCAATCTCCATCAACATCTTCACCAGCACCATCTCCTCTCAAAACCCTAGTTCATCTCTTGTATCCAATTCTTGTCTCCAAGTCCAGGATTGCTACTAGTAGGTTGCTAGTAGTGTTAATTACTCCTTGTAGTTGATGCTAGTTGGTTTATTTGGTGGAAGATCATATGTTCAGATCCTATATGCATATTAATACCACTCTGATTATGAGCATGGCTATGCTTTCTGAGTAGTTACGTTTGTTCCTGAGGACATGGGAGAAGTCTTGCTATTAGTAGTCATGTGAATTTAGTATTCGTTCGATATTTTGATGAGACGTATGTTGTCTCTCCTCTAGTGGTGTTATGTGAACGTCGACAACATAAAACTTCGCCATTATTTGGGCCTAGAGGAAGGCATTGGTAAGTAATAAGTAGATGATGGATTGCTAGAGTGACAGAAGCTTAAACCCTAGTTTATGCGTTGCTTCGTAAGGGGCTGATTTGGATCCATATGTTTCATGCTATGGTTACGTTTACCTTAATACTTTTGTTGTAGTTGCGGATGCTTGCAACAGAGGTTAATCATAAGTGGGATGCTTGTCCAAGTAAGGACAGTACCCAAGCATCGGTCCACCCACATACCAAATTATCAAAGTACCGAACGCGAATCATATGAACGTGATGAAAACTAGCTTGACGATATTCCCATGTGTCCGTGGGAGCGCTTTTCTCTATATAAGAGTTTGTCTAGGCTTGTCCTTTGCTACAAAAAGGATTGGGCCACCTTGCTGCACTTTATTTACTTTTGTTACTTGTTGCTCGTTACAAATTATCCTATCACAAAACTATGTGTTACCACTTATTTCAGTACTTGCAGAGAATACCTTGCTGGAAACCGCTTATCATTTCCTTCTGCTCCTCGTTGGGTTAGTCAGAGGACGAGAAATTTTAGAAAAGTCCTTAATGAACCTCCTATAAAAACCGGCATGACCAAGGAAACTTCTTATACCTTTAATGTCCTTAGGACACGACATCTTTTCAATAGCATCAACTTTAGCCTTATCAACTTCAATACCTCTTTCAGAAATTTTATGCCCCAAGACAATACCTTCATTAACCATAAAGTGGCACTTCTCCCAATTCAAGACAAGATTAGTTTCTTCACATCTTTGCAAAACTCGATTAAGGTTGCTTAAGCAATCATCAAAAGAAGTTCCGTAAATGGAGAAATCATCCATGGATACCTCAACAATCTGTTCACAAAAGTCAGAGAATATAACATTCATACATCTTTGAAAAGTAGAAGGTGCATTACATAAACCAAAAAGGCATACGTCTATAAGCAAAGGTACCGAAAGGGCAAGTGAAAGTTGTCTTTTCTTGATCCTCCTTTGACACATGTATTTGAGAGAAACCAGATAATCATCTAGAAAGCAAAATGAGTATGTTTGGATAATCTTTCTAGCATTTGGTCAATAAAAGGTAAAGGGTAATGATCCTTTTTAGTAGCTTTATTTAATCTGCGGAAATCAATTACCATTCTATAACCTGTAACAATTCTTTGTGGGATCAATTCATCTTTTTCATTAGGAACAATAGTAATACCTCCCTTCTTAGGGACACAATGGACAGGACTTACCCACTGATTATCAGCAATGGGATAAATTAGACCTGCCTCCAGAAGCTTTAGTATTTCCTTTCTTACCACTTCTTTCATCTTAGGATTTAACCATCATTGGTGATCAACAACTGGTTTAGCGTCTTTCTCCAGCTTTATTTTGTGCTGGCATAGAGTGGGACTAATGCCCTTAAGATCATCAAGAGTATATCCAATAGCAGCATGGTTCTTCTTCGGAGTTTTCAATAATTTCTTTTCCTCATGATCTGAAAGGTTAGCACTAATAATAACAGGATATATCTCTTTCTCATCAAGATAAGCATATTTCAGAGTATCAGGTAAAGGTTTAAGCTCAAACACAGGATCACCCTTGGGTGGAGGAGGATCCCCTAAAATTCCAATAGGCAAGTTGTGTTTCAAGATAGGTCCCTATTTAAAGAATACTTCATCTATTTACCTTCTTTCATTCGTAAACATATCATTTTCATGGTCTAGCCAATATTGTTCTAAAGGATCACTAGGAGGCACGGAAATAGAAGCAAGACTAATAATTTCATCTTTACTACGCAATTCTTTATCATGGGTTTGTCTATGAAATTTAGCAAAATTAAACTCATGAGACATATCTCCTAAACCAGCAGAAACAATATCCTTATTGTAGTATATCTTAGCATTAACAGTATTCAATAAGGGTCTACCAAATATAATGGGACAAAAGTCATCTTGTGGGGAACTAAGAACAAGAAAATCAGCAGGATGTTTAACTTTCCCACACAAGACTTCAACATCTCTAACAATCCCAACTGGTGAAATAGTATCTCTATTGGCAAGCTTAATTGTAACATCAATTTCTTATATCTCAGTAGGTGCAATATCATGCATAATTTCTTTGTATAAGGAATGAGGTATTGCACTTGCACTAGCACCCATATCACATAAGCCATGATAGCAATGATCTCCTATTTTAACATAAATAACAGGCATGCCTACAACATGTTTATGTTTATTTTTAGTATCAGGTTTAGCAATTCTAGCAGATTCATTGCAGAAGTAAATAACATGCCCATCAATATTATCGGCCAAGAGATATTTAACCATAGCAACACTAGGTTCAACTTTAATTTGCTCAGGGGGTTTAGGTGTCTTAATATTACTTTTGTTAACCACAGTTGAAGCTTTAGCATGATCCTTTATTCTAACAGGGAAAGGTGGTTTCTCAATATAAGCAGTAGGAACAACAGGATCATTATAAGTGATAGTCTTTTCTTCAACTTTAGTAGGTGCAACTACTTTTACTTCAATGTGAGGATTATATTCAAACCACTTATTCTTAGGGAGATCAACATGAGTAGCAAAGGATTCACAGAAAGAAGCTACTATCTCAGAGTCAAGTCCAGATTTAGTGCTAAATTCACGGAAAGCATCGGTATCCATAAAAGATTTAACACAATCAAACTTAGGTGTTATACCTGACTCCTTACCTCTGTCGAGGTCCCAATCTTCAGAGTTGCATTTAATTCTTTCCAATAAATCCCATTTGAATTCAATAATCTTCATCATAAAAGATCCAGTACAAGAAGTATCGAGCATGGAGTGATTACTGAGAGAAAGCCGAGCATAATTTTTTTGAATAATCATTTCTTTTGAGAGCTCATGATTGGGGCATGAATATAACATTTACTTAAGCCTCCCCCAAGCTTGAGCGATGCTCTCTCCTTCGCGAGGCCAAAAATTATATATATAATTACGATCACGATGAACCAGATGCATAGGATAAAACTTCTGATGAAATTCCAATTTCAATCGTTGGTAGTTCCATGATCCAATATCATCACATAGCCTAAACCATGTCAATGCATCTCCCTTCAAAGATAAAGGGAAGACCTTCTTCTTGATAACATCCTCGGGCATACTTGCAAGCTTAAATAATCCACAAACCTCATCCACATAGATTACAGGCAAATCGTGATGTAATGTTCCATCACCTGTGAAAGGATTAGCTAGCAGTTTCTCTATCATACCCGAAGGAATTTCAAAGTAAACATTTTCAGTAGGTTTAGTTGGTTGAGGAGCAACTCTTTGCTCTACTGGTCGGGGTGAAGATACCCCGAACAAGCCCCTCAAAGGATTATGTTCCATAGTAACAAGTGACAGTAAATTTCAGCACACTATATGAATTTTTCCTTACTAAATTCCACCTACCAAAGGCGCTTCACTCCCCGGCAACGGTGCCAGAAAAGAGTCTTGATGACCCACAAGTGTAGGGTATCTATCGTAGCCTTTTCAATAAGTAAGAGTGTCGAACCCAACGAGGAGCAGAAGGAAATGATAAGCGGTTTTCAGCAAGGTATTCTCTGCAAGCACTGAAATTATCGGTAACAGATAGTTTTGTGATAAGGTAATTTGTAACGGGTAACAAGTAATAAAAGTAAATAAGGTGCAGCAAGATGGCCCAATCTTTTTCGTAGCAAAGGACAAGCCTGGACAAACTCTTATATAAAGGAAAGCGCTCCCGAGGACACATGGGAATTATCGTCAAGCTAGTTTTCATCACGTTCATATGATTCACGTTCGGTACTTTGATAATTTGATATGTGGGTGGACTGGTACCTGGGTACCGCCATTACTTGTACAGGCATCCCACTTAATATTAACCCCTATTGCAAGCATCCGCAACTACAACAGAAGTATTAAGGTAAACCTAACCATAGCATGAAACATATGGATCCAAATCAGCCCCTTACAAAGCAACGCATAAACTAGGGTTTAAGCTTCTGTCACTCTAGCAACCCATCATCTACTTATTACTTCTCAATGCCTCCCTCTAGGCCCAAACAATGGTGAAGTGTCATGTAGTCGACATTCATATGACACCACTAGAGGAATGACAACATACATCTCATCAAAATATCAAACCGTTTTTATCGCAGATTACCCCTGATCTTCAAACCCTCACCGTTTCTTAACCATTTGTCCAAATCCAGTGAAACCAATGCCAAAATCTTTGTCTTTAACCCCTCTCTCTGTTTAACCAACTTGAACAAGGTTTTGACAAATTTAAAATTTGGTTTCAAGCAGATTTGTCTACGAAGTTCTTTTGACCTTAGTTTCAGTTTCGTAGCTCCGATTCGATCCATTCTTTTTGCAAAGCAAACCTCTTCAATTGAACTTTCAGTTTGGGTCTTCTTATCTGAAGTTTTACCCTTGAATATTTGCCTGAGTGCTTATGTATGCTATTGTTTGTTTGTGATAGAATTCCTGGAGTGCGCAACGTGCTACTACGAGTCACTAGGTTTTGCGGATCATCAGCAAGGCAAGTAACACATTCATCATACCCCTTGATTACCTAGTTTTTATGCATTAGTTACAACTCTCAAACATTGCATGAGTAGGATCTCTTAACATGTGGGTTTGGGGAAGTAGTTGATTAGGTAGAACCTATTGCCCTTTTATTACCAAACCCTTGGGAATTACTTCTACGTTATGCTATTTATTGTCATGCTATGCTTGTAGACGTGGATTGAGTTTGAGTGTATCCATGACAGATGTGAGATTATTAATTAATGGTTTACTTAAGGTGGCTACTTAAACACACATCTGGGTGGATTGGTTGCGGGCACCTGGGGATATACTAGTGTTGTCCTTTTTAGTTTGCCACCCAGGCTCAAAGGGATCATAAGATTATTCATGCTATAAACTTCCGTGTGCAGCCACAAGCTATTATGGGCTCTAGCATAGTGGAGTAAGTTGCATGACCTCTTCCAGTGGTAGGCTAGCACATGTAGGGGATGTAGGTTGGTGCTGTCTACCCGGGTTTAGAGTTAATGCTTCTGAAAGACTGTGTCTCAGTCATTCGTTTCTCAAACACCTTGTAGTGCGAGAAATCCAATGGAGGAGATCGAGTCTTGTGGGGAAAAGTGCGCAAACCTCTGGAGAGTGTACAAACTAATCATGGTTAGCAATGTCCCCGGTTATGGACATCTTGAGTATCTGGTACTTGGATTATCCTGTGGATCTCATCACCCTAAATTAAATTTGTTGGGATGTTAATTATTTTAATTGGGATTGAGATGGGGTTTTACCATTCTCAATGTTTGTCAACTACCATGATAGTTAAATAAAATATATTCCTTTGTTGTAGGAAAAAATTGGCTTTTCGCAAAAACATTATAACCATAGATCCTCCACTAGCCATATATGCATGTAGTGATAGCTTTTACTTGTTTCACTGCTCTACTGTGTTATCTTGCCAGCATATTCCATGTGCTAACCCGTTTCAGGCTGCAACATATCATGTTGTAGAGTTTTCAGACGAAGAGTAAGGTGCACTAGGTCGTTGTCGTGCACTCAGCTATGTTGTTGGAGTTGATGGACTCACTATCGGTGTCAAAACCGGTGGATCTCGGGTAGGGGGTCCCGAACTGTGCGTCTAAGGCGGATGGTTACAGAAGGCAGGGGACACGATGTTTTACCCAGGTTCGGGCCCTCTTTATGGAGGTAAAACCCTACGTCCTGCTTGATTAATATTGATGATATGGGTAGTACAAGAGTAGATCTACCACGAGATCGAAGAGGCTAAACCCTAGAAGCTAGCCTATGGTCTGATTGTGTGTTGTAGTTGTTGTGTCCTACGGACTAAAACCCTCCGGTTTATATAGACACCTGAGAGGGTTAGGGTTACACAAGGTCGGTTACAAAGGAGGAGATACACATATCCGTATTGCCTAGCTTGCCTTCCACGCCAAGTAGAGTCCCATCCGGACACGAGACGAAGTCTTCAATCTTGTATCTTCATAGTCTAACAGTCCGGCCAAAGGATATAATCCGGCTGTCCGGAGACCCCCCTAATCCAGGACTCCCTCAGTAGCCCGTGAACTAGGCTTCAATGACGATGAGTCCGGCGCGCAGTATTGTCTTCGGTATTGCAAGGCGGGTTCCTCCTTCGAATACATCATAGAAGAATTTGAATACAAGGATAGTGTCCGACCCTGCAAAATAAGTTCCACATACCACCGTAGAGAGAATAATATTTCCGCAAATCTAATTTGCGGACTTGTTTTGGCAACACGACATTATGCCATGGCCCGGTGATTATTCGAACCATTTCCTTTAACTAGCCCCGCACATAACATGAGGCAGTTTTTTGACATGTCTCGTCGAAGCAGAGATCGTGTCCCCTTATTACGGGATTCTCATCAATACGGGCGTGGGTAACCCAACCGTGTCTAGGACTCCTAGATTATAGGCAAGTCCCAAACGGCTACGGAGAGGACGCTTGATATTCACCCTCTTTATAAAGGGACAAGGATTTTACTTTTTTCCCTCCCGTGCTCAATCGAATCCTTCCCCCGCCTCGAGTTCTAACACCCAAAGCCCAGGTCAGGTGTTCCGGACCTTCAATCATGTCCGGATCTAGCCTTCAAGGCCGATGGATGCCCTCCTCCATTACGGAAGAAGACATCAAGAAGTTGAGGGAGGCCAAATACCTGACCGCCGAGGTTTCGCATCGGCTGCCTGCCCGAGGGCAGGTCGTCCCTACTCCTGAACCCAACGAAGACGTCGTGTTCATCTCCCACTTCCTCCGAGGACTAGGCCTCACTCTGGATCCCTTCGTTAGGGGGTTGATGTTTTATTACGGGCTAGATTTCCACGATCTAGCCCCGGACTCCTTTCTCCACATCTCGACATTCATTGTCGTGTGTGAGGCTTTCCTCCGCATTACCCCTCACTTCGGCCTGTGGCTCAAGACCTTTGACGTGAAGCCGAAGATGGTCGAGGGGTAGTATGAAGCGTGCGGAGGCGCATTAATAAGCAAGATAGCAGGAGCTCCGTGGCCCAAAGGTTCCTTTCTAGAGGTGTCCGGATTATGGCAACAGGAGTGGTTTTACATCACAGCTCCCAGAAGTGCCAAGTGGGTGGCTGCCCCTGCTTTCTGTTCAGGCCCTCCACCACAACTAATGTCATGGATTAGCAGAGGGCTGAGTTGGGGTCCTGCCAAGGACGTGCCTGTACTGCAAAGCTGCATCCAAAATCTCTTCGAAGGAGATTTCAGTTTGATTATGGTGGCGCAAGTCATGCTGGTTCGTCGAGTCCAGCCTTGCAAACGTCGGCCCCTCCACATGTGGTAGTTCAACCCAGAAGGGTCGCGTACTATTCAGAATTTCCTCAGCCTGACGCACGAGGAGATGTACAAATCATTCTTCAGACCCCAAATAGAGTGTCCGGATACTACCGAGGACGTCGGCCTGAGCAGCAACCGTACCGCCGACCAAGTAAGTAATCCTTTAGCCGAACACACCATCTTTTATTGATGACGTCATTCTGAGAAATCACTCTTTGACCAGGACTGGATAACAAAGGCAAAGATGATTCGGTGTTTGGCCCCCCTTCCTGAGGGTTTGGAAAATCCGGTACTGGAAAAGATCCTCGAGCTAGCACCTTGCCTGGAGCCCTCAAAGGAAGAAAAAGGGGGGAATAATGAGGGCGAAAGTGGGCCTCCATCGCTACCTATTCCGACCGAGGGAACGAGTGCCTCCGTGAGGGAGGATAACCGAGGGGAGGAATCGGACATTCTCTCACCCCGGGGAAGGAAGAGGACTACCTCTGAGGATTCGGAAACCAAGGTTTCCAAGCAGGAGAAGAAATCTCCACCAGAGGGTCCTGCCTTGGAGGGCGCTCTTGCCGCACAAAGTCCGCGCGGGGATCTGCCCTCCAATGAGCTGTAAGTAATCAAAAAGTACTTTAATAGTGGAGATATACTACCTTACCTCTGAGGAAAATAACCGAAGTATTTATTGCAGTTCGGATCTTAGCCCTTCTCAGCAGAGCTCGTCTTCGGGGGATCTTCTTCCGGAGATGATGGAGAGCGAAATGCCTCCCCCGGACTCCTCCGCTCAAGAAGCGGGCGACCTTGAAGTGTTGTCGCGGAGGGCCTCTCTGGATCCGGTGAGGCCAGAAGATAATCCTATAATCATCTGAAGTCCCCAGCGTCCGGCTCTCGAAGAGAGCAAACAGAAGAGTCCGGCACCGTCTGGTATCCGGTCGGACGTACTGAGAGAGTTGTTGGAGCGAGCGGCCATCTCAAAAGAACACCGTACATTGATGGATATGGTGATGGAAAGGATCTCATCTGCCGAAAGCGGGTTGCGTGATGCCCTTATGAGTCTACTGACGGGCTTTGAGGTACGTAAAATGATGGATATTTGTGATGGTACCACACATTTTCAGGTGTGCCCTGTGTAGATAGTAGCCCCTGAGACTCTGGTTGTCGCCGAGAATGATGGCAAACTGAGGATCGTAGTCCCAGGCAATAACCATACTGCTTTGATGTGCAGGTAGCGGGAGCTCCGATGGCTAGCCGGACTCATGAGTTTGCCGAACTGAAGCGGCAACTGGATGCGGCGGATGCCGACATCAAGCTTGTTAACAAGAGGCTTGATGAGGCACAGGGTAAGTGTTATTATCTGGTGAATACCACATAGTAAGAGCAGCATGATGCCAGTATCTTTAATATGTTGTGACTGCAGATGGAGCTGCCACCGTGGAAACCCTGCGGGCGGAACTTGCCCGAGCCAAAGAACAAGCAAGGATTAGTAATGTGGCTGCTTTGAAGGCGGCCAAAGAGTTGAAAGCCAAGAAGGCCGCGCATTGCGAGAGCAAAGAGAAGATGGCCAAGATGGCCGTAGAATTAAAACACACTACCAACCGTTGCATGTTCCTTGAAAAACAAAACCGAGCGAAGGCAACGGACCTTGAAAAGGCCACGATGGCGAACAAAGACACCCGCTCTGCTATGAGAGCGAAGAAGGAGGAGCTGCGTGAAGCCGGGGATATTGCGGCTGGGAAGCCCTTCATGCTACGGAGGAAGTTTGGAGATCCACGGTATGCCCCTATGGATTAGCTGTGGAGTTCGGCAGACGCATATATGGGCTTGGCGGCGAGCGCTGCCGATGCGGCCAAATACTTCCAAGGTCAAACAGATCGTGAAGTGGACAAGCTATTCTGGTCGCAATTCAACGTTCCAGAGCATCCGCTTCCATTGACTGGTCAGCTAGCCGAATGGGCCGAACTAAATAGGTTGTCCGGGCTCGCCATGAGGTCTGTCGTGGATCAGCTGTGGCCGGAAAAGCCGAAGCCGACTAGCTATTTCAGCTTAGTGCATCAGTTTCTTGGTGCGGTTCCACGCATCAATGCGATGAAGAGGTCGGCGTGCATAGAAGGCTCGCGGATGGCCCTTGCCCGTGTTAAAGCATACTGGGCGGAGATGGATGCTACCACTATTGCGGCGCAGGGTTCGACCATAGGCCGAGTGGCTGTCGAGCACTATTTCGAAGAGGTTCTCGAGGGTGCTCGTTTTATAGAGGCCCAGTGCTCGAAGAATATTATGTTTGAGTGACATGTATTCCCATTGTAAACACAATGTTTTTATGAAATTTATTAAGGCTGTGTTTATACTTTTGCCTGAAAGTAATATGATGCCTCCTATGCGGCCGTTTATGTATACATGTGTATAACCTGAAAGATTGCAGTCGTCGGCTTTAGCCCCCACGCATATAATGCGGAGGTGTTCGCAGAAGACACGTGTTCACACTTAACCGAATGTCTTGGTCCTATTAAGGAGGTGACAGCGCAGCGAACGAGGCAACCGGGCTATAATGCTTTAACACTTTCACTTAGCCATAGGAGTTTGACGGTGGGGCTACTATATAGCCCCTATTGGCTCCGCATTCTCCCGAATTCGGGGTGCGTACATGCCTGGCCAGGAAACGGCCCATCGTTAAGGCGGAGGAATTCTAACATTCTGATAGGTCATCGAGTGGTTGACCAGTCTCACGCTATATCATGATAGTCAGTTTTCGGCTTTCTCTACTAAGGTGCTCGTCCGGATGACCCGGGGCACAATCACAGTAGTTCTCCTAGTGCTACCTTAGCCGATAGAGCGGAACGTAAGGTGCCAAACATAGGAGTCGGGCAAACCCAACATTTGACCAAAGACATGATTCGGAGTTGATGCATATAAGGCCAAACTCACACCGTAGAACACTCCCTAAGGTATTCGGTCTTTATAGTATAAACCGGGCCTAAATAGTGCCCTTTGTAAGAAGCCCCTGGTGTCCAGGTACGTGCATTATTCTGACGTGGCCACATGCCAAGACGCCAGCATCCTTCTCAATTGTACTGAGAATCCAAGGGATGTGTATCAACAAGAGACAGTAAAAAAGGTTGACGCTGGGTCTTAATCTAAAAAGAATCCTTGGGATGGGTCCCTACTGCATGTCTGCGCATGTGTCTCCGTTGTGCCATACCTTGGACGGGTGTAGCACGGTGGTCGTCTATAAAAGAGAGTAACTTGGGTGAAAAATTGTCGTGCAAAAAGGTAGGTTTGAAAGAGACCATGTAAATTTCAAGATGAGTAAAAAATTGCCACTTATCTGCGCGCGTTGAGCCCCTTGTGTTTATGAGAGGGGTGTGGCCATCAAACCTATACGAGTTTCATATAGCTACGCCGGACTCATCTAACCATGTCTGTGGTCTTGACGACCTATCGAGTACTTTAGCTGGTGAGGCTGTTTTAGTGTGCGGCTGCCAAGGCAGTCGCACTCTCTTCGGCGCGTAGGGATCGCTTAATATTTCCATTCACTGTAATGATGCCACGTGGACCGGGCATCTTAAGCATAAGGGAAGCATAATGCGGTATTGCATTAAAGCAAGCAAAAGCTTCATGTCCAAGTAGGGCTTGATATCCACTTTGGAACGGAGCAATGTGGAATGTTAAATTTTTGCTACAGAAGTTATCGGGGAAGCCGAATATAACCTCTAGTAGCAGGGAGCCCGTGCAATGAGCCCCTGGGCTTGGCGTTACTCCTTTAAAGGTAGTATTGCTGAGGCAAATTTTCGTTGGGTCTATCCCCATTTTGCGGATTGTATCCTGGTATATTAGGTTTAAACTACTGCCACCGTCCATCAGGACTCGTGTAAAGTGGTATCTGTTAATTATTGGGTCTAATACCAGGGCAGCCCATCCTGCACGTCGGATACTTGCTGAGTAATCATGATGGTCAAAAGTGATTGGTTGAGACGGCCAGTGGCAGGACTCCGCGGTGATAGGCTCTTGGGCATATTTTTCTGGGAGTGCCGCTTTGTTTCTCCCCTTGATCACGTGTAACACGTTTACTGTTTTGACTTCTGGTGGAAATTTTCTTTGTTCCCCAGTGTCTTGCTTGAGAGGCTCATCCTCGTCTTCGCTTGGTGTATCCTCCCCCTTGTGTATGGCGTTGAGCTTGCCGGACTTCTTAAAGACCCAACATTCTCTGTGGGTATGATTAGCGGGTTTACCAGGGGCTCTATGGATCTGACATATTTGGTCCAGAATTTTTCTGAGGCTAGACAGTTCGTCTCTGGCGCCTTTAGAGGGCGGCTTTTGCTGACTTGGCCGAGAGCTTTTGAATCCAGCATTTACTATCGTGCTCTTCTGTTGTCTTCTTTATTCCGGCGTTCGTTATTGTTGTTGCGCCATGATTTCCCGTTTCCATCTCTAACTTCGGATGTACTGGGGTCGCTAGTGCTGCATCTGGCTAGCCAGCTATCCTCACCCACGCAAAAGCGGGTCATGAGGCTTGTTAAGGCTGCCATTGTTCTCGGCTTTTCTTGGCCGAGGTGTCTGGCAAGCCATTCGTCACGGACGCTATGCTTAAAAGTTGCCAAGGCTTCGGCGTCCGGATAGTCGACTATTTGGTTCTTTTTAGTAAGAAACATGTTCCAAAGCTTTCGGGCTGACTCTCCGGGCTGTTGAGTTATACGACTCAAATCGTCCGCGTCCGGAGGTCAGACATAAGTCCCTTGAAAATTTGCCTGAAAAGCGTCTTCGAGCTCTTCCCAGCTTCCAATGGAACTTCCGGGGAGGCTTTTAAGCCAGTGCCGAGTTGGCCCTTTGAGTTTGAGGGGTAAATACTTAATGGCATGGAGATCATCTCCTCGAGCCATATGGATATGGAAGATATAGTCCTCAATCCAAACCCCAGGGTCTGTTGTCCGTCGTATGCCTCTATGTTTACGGGTTTGAATCCCTTTGGAAATTCATGGTCCAGCGCCTCGTCGGTGAAACATAGGGGGTGTGCGGCACCCCTGTATCTGGGTGTACCATAGTGTTCGGATGTTTGATGTGTTGCATCATGTGCTGGAGCGCGTTTGCATGGTCCATAGATGGATCTGGTTGCACCGTCCTTCTGATGCGAGCCCTCGCGTGGATCACGTATTGGCTTATGTGCGGCATTGCTTGCCGCTCTATGTTGGCCGTGAGGTCATCTATCCGGTCAGGTGGCTGTTTTAATTTTTGGTTGCGGGGGATCTAAGGCCTCCTCATCGAATTCAGGTAGCAACTTCCGCTTCGAGTAGCTCTTGGTGGGGCGATTACCGCCGTACTTCGTTGTTGCATTGAGTACTTTGCTCCATCTGATTTCGAGTGTGTCTTGTGCAGCCTTGAGTCTTTGCTTCTGCTTTTTTAGACTCCTCGCGGTGGCAACAAGCCTTTGACGGGCATTCTGTTGCTCCGGGTGTCTGTCCGGTGTGAAGTCGTCCGGACTATTATCTTTGATAGAGTCAGGTTGTTCGGCTTGATCTTGTTGCCGTGGTCCGGCAATGGTTCCCCCTGCTCTAACGCTGGGTCTGTATGATCCTTTTTTCTACCGAGGCGGGATTTGGGGCAGCGCTTACGCCGCCGTTTTGCCTGCTTCTCGAGGGAACAACCCTTCGTTGCATCCTTCCGTTCCTCGTCGTCGTTTTCCTTTGGTGTATCCACCATGTATACGCCATGTGGTGAAGTGGGCGTCCAGTGCCCTGGGAGCAGTGGTTCCTGTTCGTCTCCTGCATCGTCGTCCATACCGTTGATGTCTTCGGAGTTGCAGTCGAGCATGTCGGTTAAGTCATCGACAGTGGCTACTAAGTGGGTGGTGGGTGGGCCGCGAATTTCTTTGTCGTCCGCATCCCAGCCCTGCCGGACATAGTTCGGCCAGGATCCTCCTGACAAGGAGAGAGACCTTAATGAGTTCAGTATGTCACCAAAGGGCGAGTGCTGAAAAATATCCGCAGAGGCAAACTCCATGATCGGCACCCAATCAGATCCGATAGGAACGGGCACAGGCGGTTTGGAGTCCGTGGCCGGAGAAGGATCCGGCAGTTTAATAACACGGCTCTCATGCAAGGCAAGGTCGATGTTTGGCTCGATCGCCGCTGAGGGTAAGGCCTCCAGGGCAAGGTCCATCCACCCATCCATGAACGGCGCAACTGGCTCCGAATTGAGGGTCGGAGCGGCTGCCTGTGCGATCTCCTGAACACTGTCCGATGGTAGAGCTAAATAGTACTCATCGTGACCGTGTGACGCACAAGGCAGAGGCTCGAATCCGTCGAAGATCAAGTCTCCACGGATATCAGCCATGTAGTTTAAGCTTCCAAACCTGACCTGGTGGCCAGGGGCGTAACTTTCAATCTGCTCCAGATGGCCAAGCGAATTGGCCCGCGGTGCAAAGCCGCCGAACACGAAGATCTGTCCGGGGAGAAAAGTCTCACCCTGGACTGCATCACTATCGATGATAGTAGGAGCCATCAAGCCTAACGGCGACGACACAGAGGAACTCTCAATGAAAGCACCAATGTCGGTGTCAAAATCGGCGGATCTCGGGTAGGGGGTCCCGAACTGTGCATCTAAGGCAGATGGTTACATGAGGCAGGGGACACGATGTTTTACCCAGGTTCGGGCCCTCTTGATGGAGGTAAAACCCTACGTCCTGCTTGATTAATATTGATGATATGGGTAGTACAAGAGTAGATCTACCACGAGATCGGAGAGGCTAAACCCTAGAAGCTAGCCTATGGTCTGATTATGTGTTGTAGTTGTTGTGTCCTACGGACTAAAACCCTCCGGTTTATATAGACACCGGAGAGGGTTAGGGTTACACAAGGTCGGTTACAAAGGAGTAGATACACATATCCGTATTGCCTAGCTTGCCTTCCACTCCAAGTAGAGTCCCATCCGGACACGAGACGAAGTCTTCAATCTTGTATCTTCGTAGTCTAACAGTCCGGCCAAAGGATATAATCCGGCTGTCCGGAGACCCCCTAATCCAGGACTCCCTCACTCACTTTATCTTCCAAGCCTTACATTGTTATCTTACTTAGATGGCCTTAAGCCATATTTATTGTAATAAGTTCTCTCTGAGACTATCAATGTAATAAGTGTGTGATTGCTACTCTGTTATAAATCCTTCAAAGTACTGTGTGTGTCAGCATCATCGATCCAGGGATGACACTTATGCAGAGATATTTGGCCATTTGAGGTCGGATCGCTACAAGATGGTATCAAAGCACACACTGAATGTAGGACACGACCACTAAGATGAACCATAGGTCACTCTTCTCTACTCATTTCTGACTTCTCTCCATTTCCTACTCTATAGGATGGCGGACACGAGGACAAGTTTGCATAGCTGGATGAAGACACACCTTTTGGACGCCACTTGAAGGAAATCACTAGGTACCTGAACATTGGAATACCAAGCTTCACCGGGACCTACATCGCCACTTTACCAGAAGAGGAGCGTTGGATGATTCGAGTTCAAGTTCCAGGAAGAACATTCACACCAGTAACTGAGCCCATAGAGTTTTCCTTTGATGCACCAACCTGGAGTCTAGGAAAGAGCATGGCAACCCACATGGCCATAGGACGCATCGGTGAAGTTTATCACAAGGATCTTAAGGACACCATCTATCAGATATGTGGACGCCGAGATGAGCAATGGGAGATTATCAGCACCAGGAAAGACAGTTCCATTGCAGCTTACATCCAGGAGTTAAACCAGCACATACGACGCCAGGAGAACCAAATGTGCGCAAGCATGATAGATCTGAAGAAGTTGATGACTAGGAACATGGAGCTCGAAGAGGAACTCAAGTCTACACGCGACGGATATGGGAGACCCTGCGCCAGGAGGAGATGACGACCACCCCAAGGACGATATCATCATCGATGACACCGACTCCGACCCCAGTGATGATTATTATGAAGACGAAGTTGAAGCAGATATTATAGAGTCTTCTACCGATCAAAATTTCTAGTAGACCACCATACTATTAGTAGTATTTCCCCCATGTATATATTAGTAGATCGAGCACTGTAACGATAATTAGATCGATTGTAGGCCCTTGTTTGATATTGTTTTGGAGTGATATTGATTGTGTTTGTCTCATGTGCATATGGGTAGTGTTTTCTCACTAGACCTCATCCTATTCTAATCTCTCCCCTCTATATCCCATCAGATGCCTCCGAGACGTGACCCCGGATTTGATTTCCCACCGGAGCTCACTCAATTGATCCAATAGTAGAATACACTGATGTAGTTGCCCGTTTAGAATCAAGGCAACAACAACAACAACAACAACCCACTGCCACCACCTCCAGTTGATAACTTAGCCCGTTTTCTGAGGTTACAACCACCGGTGTTTTCCAGTAGCACCGAGCCCATAGTTGCGGATGACTAGCTACGCAGAATTGGAAGGGAGCAGTTTCAGCAAGCATTCCGCACTACTCATGTCTCAACTGGAGCTATGAGCATGAAGAAGCGTGAGTTTCGCAACTTACGCCAGGGCAACCATACTGTGGGGTAGTACGTGGAGGAGTTTAGCAAGTTAGCTTGCTATGCCCCTGATGATGTGGCCACAGATGCCACAAAGAAAGAGAAATTTAGGGAAGGGCTGAACAATGAGATGAGTGTGCAGTTGATGGTGGCAACATTTAACAACTACTAGGAGTTGGTAGATAAGGCTCTTATGATTGAAGGAAAGCAGTAGCAAATTGAGAGCCGCAAAAGGAAGAATGGATAAGGGAAGTGCAATTCAGGAGCTCAGCAGAAGCCACGTTTTACCCCAAACTCGGGAGAATATACCCATAACCATGGAGGTCATAACCACAATGGAGGAAGTTCGCATAACCACAGTGGTTCCAAGAATGGAAACGGGAATGGAGCAGGCAGTAATCAGAACCGCTCTAACCCAGCCACGCCCGCCAAGAAGGACCAAAGTCATGTTACTTGTTTCAAGTGCGGGAAGACTAGACACTATGCCAATGAGTGTCCTAAACTCAAGAATGGAAATGGCAATGGAAGCTCTGGGAAGAAGCCCAACCCTTTCAATAAGGGCCAAGTGAACCACGTGAACGTGTGGGAGGTTGAAGAGCAGCCAGACGCAGTTATCGGTATGTTTTTGGTTAATCATTTATCGCTCTCGTTCTTTTCAATATTGGTGCATCGCATTCATACATTTCAAGGGGATTTGTGGACAAGTTTAATTTACCCACCTTAGCCCTTATGACACCCTTGTTAGTAAGCTCACTAGGAGCAGAGCATATGGCCAGCCGATGGTGCGACCGGATACCCTTAAACATTGGCAGCCATATTTTCCCCTCAGACCTAATAATTCTGGAGTCACAAGGATTGGATGTGATACTGGGTATGGATTGGCTATCGAAGTATGGAGAAAACATTGATTGTGCTAGTATGTCAATTCTACTTACCATCCCGGAGGGAAAAAGGATTAAGTATGTATCCAAGCATACCCCAAAGAGGACCCACGTAAATTCCCTCACGGGAGTTGTTCAGGAGGAAGTGACTATAGTGAAGGATTACTCGGATGTATTTCCAGAGGAACTACCAGGCATGTGTGATAGCCTAGCTTATTAGGGATGATAGACTACTCATATCAATAAGGAATTCCTTCTTTTCCGGGAGCCCATTCAGATAGAACTCCAAAGTTAAGCATGCTCAGCTTGGAGTAGTTTCAGGATGGGTGACCGACCGGGAAGTTGCTCCCGGGTGCGCACGAGTGAGGACAAAGTGCGCAGAAAAGACTAGTATTGATCTATGGGGCCAGTCTAGATCCCGCCAGGAGTAACAACCACTGACGGGTGTGTTCGGGGCGTTACAAGTTGGTATCAGAGCCAGGTTCTCGCGGTTACACGGATGGTTGCGGACATGTGCGTGGTCATGTTGTTCATGACGTTTGTGACGCGTCGTGGCACACGGCATGGCACATGTACTAGACTGGAAGCACAGACGTATGTGCCAAGAGGAAATGTTCATGTGGCCCGACGAGGACGTCGGTTCCTCTGAGTGGGGTGTATGTGATAGCCTAGCTTATTAGGGATGATAGACTACTCATATCAATAAGGAATTCCTTCTTTTCCGGGAGCCCATTCAGACAGAACTCCAAAGTTAACCGTGCTCAGCTTGGAGTAGTTTTAGGATGGGTGACCGACCGGGAAGTTGCTCCCGGGTGCGCACGAGTGAGGAGAAAGTGCGCAGAAAAGACTAGTATTGATCTATGGGGTCAGTCTAGATCCCGCCAGGAGTAACGACCACCGACGGGTGTGTCCGGGGCGTTACAGCATGCCACCGGATCGAAACATTGAGTTTTTGATAGAGTTGTTGCCAGGCATCGGACCAATATCAAAGAGACCATACCGGATGCCCGCTAATGATCTGGAGGAGATTAAGAAACAGATCAAGGAGTTATTGGAGAAAGGTTACATTCGACGAAGCTCGTCACCATGGGGAGCCCCAGTGCTTTTGGTTGAGAAGAAGGATAAATCTCTGAGAATGGTGGTTGATTAGCGTGCATTGAATGAAGTGACGATCAAGAACAAGTACCCACTATCGATGATCAATGATTTGTTTGACCAGATGCAAGGAGCTAAAGTATTTTCCAAGACCGATCTTCGATCAACATACCACCAACTGAAAATCCGAGAACAGGATATACCCAAGACGGCCTTCACCACAAGGTACGGGCTATATGAGTACACAGTTATGTCATTCGGATTGACTAACGCCCCAGCCTATTTCATGAGTATGATGAATAAGGTATTCATGGAGTTTTTGGATAAGTTTGTTGTGGTGTTCATTGATGATATTTTGGTATACTCGAAGAATGAAGAGGAACACAAGGAGCATTTGCGTTTAGTTCTCGAGAAGCTCAGGGAACATCAGTTATATGCCAAGTTCAGCAAATGTGAGTTTTGGTTGAAGGAAGTCGGATTCCTTGGACATGTTATATCAGGAGAAGGTATAGCAGTAGACACTACCAAGGTTCAGTCAGTCACTAAGTGGTTGGCACCCACCTCAGTTGGAGAGATCCGCAGTTTTATTGGACTCGCGGGATATTATCGGAGATTCATTGAGAATTTCTCTAAGATAGTGAAGCCCGTGACGGAGTTGTTGAAGAAATACACCAAGTTCAAGTGGACAGATGAATGTGAGGCAAGTTTCCAGGAGTTGAAGAAACATTTGGTTACAGCCCCAGTGCTGATTCTGCCGGATATACGCAAGGATTTCCAAGTGTATTGCGACGCATCTCGCTTAGGACTTGGAGGCGTACTTATGCATGATGGAAAATTTGTTTCATATGCCTCACGTCAGCTTCGACTGCATGAGTTAAATTATGCCACACATGATTTGGAGTTAGCAGTTGTAGTGCATGCACTCAAGACCTGGAGACATTTTCTTATTGGAAATCATTGTGATGTGTACACGGATCATAAGAGTTTGAAGTACATTTTCACACAGAAGGAGTTGAATCTCGGGCAAAGGAGATGGTTGGATCTTATAAAGGATTATGATATGAAGTTGCACTATCATCCAGGCAAGGCCAATGTCGTAGCAGATGCTTTGAGTCCAAAGAGTTACGCCAATAACCTAGTAAGCGGAGGATTACCAATAGAGTTGGCTGAAGATCTGATGACCCACAAGTGTAGGGGATCTATCGTAGCTGAGGGAGTCCTGGATTAGGGGGTCTCCGGACAGTCGGACTATCTCCATTGGCCGGACTGTTAGACTATGAAGATACAAGATTGAAGACTTCGTCTCGTGTCCGGATGGGACTCTATTTGGCGTGGAAGGCAAGCTAGGCAATACGGATATGGATATCTCCTCCTTTGTAACTGACCTTGTGTAACCCTAACCCTCTCCGGTGTCTATATAAACCGAAGGGTTTTAGTCCGTAGGACAATAACCACAACATACAATCATACCATAGGCTACCTTCTAGGGTTTAGCCTCTCTGATCTCGTGGTAGATCTACTATTGTACTACCCATATCATCAATATTAATCAAGCAGGACGTAGGGTTTTACCTCCATCAAGAGGGACCGAACATGGGTAAAACATCGTGTCCCCTGCCTCCTGTTACCATCCGGCCTAGACGCACAGTTCGGGACCCCCTACCCAAGATCCGCCGGTTTTGACACCGACATTGGTGCTTTCGTTGAGAGTTCCTCTGTGTCGTCGCCATTAGGCTTGATGGCTCCTACTATCATCGATAGCGATGCAGTCCAGGGTGAGACTTTTCTCCCCGGATAGATCTTCGTGCTCGGCAGCTTTGCACTGCGGGCCTATTCGCTTGGCCATCTGGAGCAGATGGAAAGTTATGCCCCTGCCCACCTGGTCAGGTTTGGAAGCTTAAACTACACGGCCGATATCCGTGGAGATTTGATCTTCGACGGATTCGAGCCTCTGCCTTGTGCGCCACGCGGTCACAATGAGCATGACTTAGCTCTCCCATCGGACAGTGTTAAGGAGATCGCACCGGCAGCCGCTCCGACCCTCAATTCGGAGCCAGTCGCACCTTCCGTGGATGGACCCCGCCATGGAGGCCTTACCCTCAGCGGCGATCGAGTTGAATATCGACCTTGCCTTGCACGAGAGCCGTGTTGTTAAACTGCCGGATCCTTCTCCGGCCACGGACTCCGGACCGCCTGCTCCCATTCCTATCGAATCCGATTGGGCGCCGATCATGGAGTTTACCTCTGCGGATATTTTTCAGCACTCGCCCTTTGGCGACATACTGAACTCATTAAGGTCTCTCTCCTTGTAAGGAGAATCCTGGCCGAACTATGTCCGGAAGGACTGGGATACGGACGACGAAGAAATTCGAGGCCCACCCACCACCCACTTGGTAGCCACTGTCGATGACTCAACCGACATGCTCGACTTCGACTCCGAAAACATCGACGGTATGGACGACGATGCGGGAGGCGAAGAGGAACCACCGCCCACAGGGCGCCGGACGTCCACCTCATCATATGACGTATACATGGTGGACACACCAAAAGAAGACGACGAGGAGGAACGGAAGGACGCAACGAAGGCTTGTCCCCTCGATAAGCAGTCAAAGCGGCGGCGTAAGCGCCGCCCCAAATCCCGCCTCGGCAGAAATAATGATCATACAGACCCAGCGTTGGAGCAGGGCGAACCACTGCCGAACCACGGCAATATGGAAAATCAAACATAACAAACCAATTTTGTCAAAGATAATAGTCTGGATGACATAACGCCGAACAAGTACCTGGAGCAGCAGAATGCCCGTCAAAGGCTTGTTGCCACCGCGAGGAGTCTGAAAAAGCAGAAGCAAAGGCTCAAGGTTGCGCAGGACACACTCCAAATCAGATGGAGTAAAGTACTCAACACAACAGCGAAGTATGGTGGTAATCGCCCCACCAAGAGCTACCCGAAGCGGAAGTTGCTACCCGAATTCGATGAGGAGGCCCCAGATCCCCCACAACCAAAAATCAAAACGGCCACCTGGCCGGATAGACGACCTCACGGCCAACATGGAGCGGC
Source organism: Triticum aestivum (assembly GCF_018294505.1). Classification (NCBI taxonomy): domain Eukaryota; kingdom Viridiplantae; phylum Streptophyta; class Magnoliopsida; order Poales; family Poaceae; genus Triticum; species Triticum aestivum. The sequence goes on along the minus strand of NC_057812.1, from coordinate 417,621,133 downwards.
AAACAACACCACTCACAAGCCAATAAATGATCCACACGAGGGCTCGCACCAAAAGGACGGCGCAACCAGATCCATCTATGGACCACGCAAGCGCACCCTAGCATATGATGTAACACAACAAACATCAGAACAACGCGGTACACCCAGATACAGGGGTGCCGCACACCCCCTATGTTTCACCAATGAGGTGCTGGACCATGAATTTCCAGAGGGATTCAAACCTGTAAACATAGAGGCATACGACGGAACAACAGACCCTGGGGTCTGGATTGAGGACTACATCCTCCATATCCATATGGCTCGAGGAGATGATCTCCACGCCATCAAGTACTTAGCGCTCAAGCTCAAAGGGCCAGCTCGGCACTGTCTTAAAAGCCTCCCCGAAAACTCCATTGGAAGCTGGGAAGAGCTCGAAGACGCTTTTCGGGCAAATTTTCAAGGGACTTATGTCCGACCCCCGGATGCAGACGATTTGAGTCATATAACTCAACAGCACGGAGAGTCAGCCCGAAAGCTTTGGAACAGGTTTCTTACTAAGAAGAACCAAATAGTTGACTGCCCGGACGTCGAAGCCTTGGCAGCTTTTAAGCATAGCGTCCGCGACGAATGGATTGCCTATCGGATTTAGGGTTCCGGCAGACCCTTGAGGTTCGAACACTGGGGTGCGCGCGGAGATTTCGCCTCCTACCTACCTGCACCCCTCCGCCTCGCTAAGATCTAAGCTATGGAAAAATGACAAAAGAGACGCAGGGTTTATACTGGTTCGGGCCACCGTTGTGGTGTAATACCCTACTCTAGTGTGTGGTGTGGTGGATTGCCTCTTGGGCTGATGATGATGAACAATACAAGGAAGAACAGCCTCGCGAGGGTCTGTTCTTTGCTGGGGGGACGAACTGCTAGGAGGAGTTCAGTCACCCTTCTCTCTCTCTAATTTCGATCCGATCCTTGATCCTCGATCTCTGTCTCTAACCTTCCTTTTACCTCGAACCCGAACCCTGATCCTTATGGGTGGCTGGTCCTATTTATAGGCAATGGCCCTGGGCCTCTTCCCAAATATTGAGCGGGAAGGGCGCCAACAATTGGCCATTTTGAAGGGGAACACCTAGTACACTTATCCTGACTAAAGTTGGTCCTTGCCTGCACAAAGCTCTGGTGGTGACGCCGTCTTGGGCTCCACGATGACCTCCGCCTTGCGGTCCTCCTGGTCTTGGTCTTGTTGCACCGAAACAGCAACCTTTGCCTGATGCCTCGGTACTCCGCGGCTGCGCTTGCCCCCTTTGCACCAAAGGGGAAAGGAGGACACTGCGCGGGTTGGCGCCCGCCTGGCGCCCTTGGTCGTCATGGCTTGCATCACGGGCACCTCATGAGGTACCCCGCCTTGATATCTCCGCCTCCTCGCGAGCCAGCCTGGTGAGGCTGTGCCTGAGGAAGCTCCGTGTCGTCCGCCCCGCGAGTCTTGGCCCCTCGCGAGGGTCTTGGGTCCGTGTTGATGAAGATGGGCCGTGTTGGGCCCTCCTTTGAGCCACGCCGCAGGCCGCAGGCAGGCAAGTCTGGGGACCCCCGTTCCCAGAACACCAACAGTAGCCCCCGGGCCCAAGGCGCGCCCAGACTTGGCCGTGCAAGGAGGCGGAAGGGCAAGAGCGAAGCGCCGCGGGCCCTAACAGCCTGCGGTCTTGGGCGCCGCGTGGCGGTTGATTGGACGTGGGCATCTCCACTTCCCCATGGCGCCTCGGCAACTGCACAGATTGGACAAGCCCCTGCATGCAAGGCGGGTCATGATTACCTGCAATTGTGGAGGTTGGCGGTTGGCCTTCGCCGGCCATAAGTACGGAACGGCGTGCGCCCTTCCAGTCCATCCCTTCTTGCTTCTCCTTCTTCCCGGTCCTTGCTCCGTCTTGCTGCGATGGCTCCGATCCGCCGGTTCTCGATGGCAGAGAAGGGAAAGGCTCCCCGAGAGGAACCAGACCCGCTCCCGCCGAAGAAACGGCTTTCCCTCCGCGGCCCGGACGAGGGGGCCCATCAGGTGGTGTCGAGGCCCTGGTGCGAGTGGGCACCACCGGGGTTCCCGCTTCCCTTGTACGCCCACATCGAGGGCCCTGGAGGAGTTGATGTTGATCGCCACGAGCGGCACCACCGTCGGCGCCGACGGGTCACGAAGGTGTGGGTCGTCCCCCCTGGGGTCCACACCGAGGGCTCCTCCCGAGAGTTCGTGCTCCACACCGCCATGCCTCCTCAGTCTTGGATTCGCCTTCCTCCCTTCTTCGCCTCCATCATCCCACAGGGAGAACTCCTGGAGCTTTGGCTGCAGCACGCCGGTCGCAGCACCCTCGCGACCGAGGCTGAGGTCGCGGTCATCGCCCCGGGCGAGATCTTCATGACTCGAGGCTGGAGCGAAGTCGCCCGGGTTTGCAGGACAAGCGGCGCCTTCACGATCCACTTGGAGTACGACGGTGCTTCGGTCATGTTCTTCAAGGTCTTCGATGCGAACGGGCGTCGGCTGGAGTGCTGCCCCGGGAGAGGTGGCCGGGACCCTGCTGCGGCGTGGACTGGGCCCGCCGACCGCTCCCTTGGCGGCTCCTTAGGCGGCGGAGGCGGCGGAGGTTCCAGCGACTCCGGCGAGCTCTCCGCGACTCCGGAGACGAGCGACGACAGCTACGAGCCCCCGAGCCGGCGCCGCTCCTGGAGCAGGGCGGGCTCGTCAGGCCGTCGCCGCCTCTGATCTGGATGGGGTTGGCGCTGGTGCTTGACGGCCCACTGTTGATGATGGCGTCTCTTTCAGGGGCGCGCGTAGTTAGCGTCCTTTTAGGATCTGTTCCCTGCGAGGAATCAAAGACGCGTCCCATGGGGGCTTGTAAGGTGCCTGTGATCCTGTTTTGTTAATATAACCCTTGTCGTAGAATTGTGCGAGTTGCTCATTCCGTCTTAGCTCAGTTCTCCCTTTCGAATCTCACGAGGGCTTGGTGCTCTGCGCCGACTGGTCCCAGTCCCAAGGCGGCTTCAGCCGTTGCTGGTATGCCAGGTCACGATGCCGTGGTCAAGGCCAGGAGGTGAGCGACCCGGAGTCCGGTAAGAGCCCCTGAGTCGCGATGCTCAGGAGGTCCCCTTTGGCGCTCAAGCAGCCGTCGTTCGATGAGAAAGGAGAGCAGTGTCGCTAACACGGGATTGCATTAGGTGCGGGGATGGTGCCACGGTAGCTGGTGCTTCCGGGTGGTGACTTATCTCGAGAATCAGGGGTTGCTCTCTCGTGTGTCGCCGGGTCCTTGCATCAGCAGGCGTGAGGCTGCTCGGCGAGGTCCTCGCGTGTCCCTGCACTCTCGCCTTTGCTCCCCTTTCTGCTCTATGTCCTCGGGTCCCGGCCCTCGAGCGAGTCTCAGCCGTCACTGGTATGCCAGGTCGCGATGCCGTGGACAAGGCCAGAGGGTGAGGGCTGGAGAGCCAGTAGGAGCCCTGAGTCGCAATGCTCAGGCACCCCCCCTTTAACGTGCAAGCGGTTCGCGTGGATGAGAGTGAAGGAGACATCGCAAGGGCCTCGCCTGACGCGGCTCCTTTCAGAGATCCTGTAAACCCATCATAGAAAGAACGAGGGGTTGCCATGACAATTGACAGTCAGTCGTTGGTTGCTTCCGAGGGGCGATGAGGCACTGAAGGCTTGACGAGGTGGCGCCATGCGGGGCTGCCGCGGCCAGAGCTCAGCCATTCAGATTTGTCGGCGTTGCAGGGACGGACCCATGCGCAAGCGTCGTGCCGTTTGGGAGCAGTTCCGTCAGTTGGCGTCAGTTGAGCGGGCAACTAGGTCAAACACATTAGCCGCGAAGGAGTGGATTCATTCAAATAGATGCTGGGAAGGCAGACATCACTGGGTCAGGCCCGAGCGACTTGGGGATGATGCAGCCCGAGGGGCGCCCCCAACAAGGTAAGCTAACAACATGAAATAAAAGGGATACGTGCCGCAGGGACGGACCCACGCGGCCTGGGAATAATGCAGCCCTGGGGGGGCGCTCCCAGCTGGAAATGAAACTTGTAAGATTTCACCTGATGATGTTGAGGACGAAGGACTGTTGGTGTAGCAGACTCGGTGGGCTGCGGAAGCCGATCCTCACGAGCCCCCAGGCCTAGGGGCCTCGGGAGGCTCCGGAGGCGCTGGTGGCTCCTCGCGGACCATCTCCATCTCCGCCAGGGCTGCGGAATGCCTAGCCTCTTGTGCCTCCATGATGCCCCTCATGAGGCGCTGGTACGTGGCAGCCGCGTTCGGTAAGCCGTAAGGCATGCGAACATAGTTGTAGGGTGGACCTCCGCAGCGCCCCACTCGTGAGGGCCAGAGGCGCTCCAGAGAGGCAACTCGATTGAGCCCTGGTATGTCGATGCAGACGCGCAGCCCACCATCCTCGCCTGGATGGGGAGCCACTGCTGGTAGGCGGCGGCCGCCTTTCATGACTCTTGACTCTTGTAGCTCCTGAATGGCCTTGCTGACGAACTCCTGAGGGTCTGGCTCTCCTTGCCTTACTCCTTCTTGAGGGAAACGTGCTTCGAAACACGCCTCCATGTGGTGCCCAAGCGCCTCCCTCGTGACCCTAGCCAGGTCGGTGGCCCTCCAGGGGAGAGCCCCCGAGCCCTGCCTGAGGAGGGCGCCGGGCGCGCTTTCCTATGTGATGGAAGGAGGTTCCCCCTGGGCAGGCGCGGGCCCAGAGGGGCCTGCCTCCTGAGGGGCCGGGCCGGACGATGTCTTCTTCTTCTTGGGGGTGGTCTCAGGAAGCCTCCTACTTCCGTGATCCGGGTTTCCAGTGACGCGGCCTGAAAGGCTCGCTCCAGGGAACACACCGCGTCCTTCTCTTCACAGGGCACCGTGATGACTCCGCCACTTCCTGGCATCTTGAGGACGTTGTAGCCGTGGTGAGTTACGGCCATGAACTTGGCCAGCGCTGGGTACCCAAGGATGGTGTTGTACGGCAGGCGAATGTGAGCGACATCAAAGTCGATGAGCTCGGTGTGGTAGTTGTCGCGTGCCCCGAAGGTGACAGGGAGGCGGACCTGCCCAATCGGGACCGTGGAGCCGTCGGTGACTCCGGAGAAAGGCTTGGTTGGCTGAAGCTGGCTGTAGGGCACTTGGAGATTGTTGAATGTTTCCACGGACAGGACGTTGAGCCCTGCCCCGCCATCGATGAGGGTCCTGGTGACCACCACGTTGCTCATGATTAGGGAACAAAGCATCAGGAGGACTCCGGATGTAGCCGCACACTTGAGCTGATCTGCTGAGCTGAACGTGATGGCGCACGCCGACCACCTGAGAGAGCGCGTGGCTTCGAGCTTGGGGAGGACTGCATTCACTTCGCGGGCGAACTTCTTGAAGATGCGTTGAGAGGCTGGGGCTTGAGCCCCGCCCAGGATGCAGGCGATCGCGCGCGGCTCCTGGAAGCCCCCAGCCCCCTTGTCCTGGTGGCGGTCCTCGTTCCTCCTTGGCTGCGGCGGCAGCGGAGGGAGGCCTGGGTTGCCTTGCGGGCGATCCTCGCGAGGCTGATCCCTCCAATCTCCCTCGCGAGGCGGATCTTGCCAGCGATCCTCGCGAGGTTGATCGCGCCACCCTTGGCGTGGGCCACGGTCTTCCCAGCATCCTGCGTTCCTTCCTCCTCCTTGACCGTAGACCCGGTCACCGCAGTCAGGGCGACGGCTGATTCTTCCTTCTCGCACGGCTCGGAGCTCTTGACATTCGTTGGTGTTGTGGGTGTGGAGATCGTGGTACACACAGTATCGGCTGCCCTTGGGAGGTTCGGGCAGATCTCTGCCCCGCTTGGTGTCTGGTTCTGCCGCGAGCACGACAGCCCCCTTGCGCTTCACATCCTTGGCCTTGGGCTTCTTCTCTTCTGGCTCTGCGGCAGGCAGCTCGAGGAGGGAGAGACGCTCTTCCTCGGCCCTGGCGCACTTGGTTGCCAAGTTGAACAGCTCCAAGGAAGCGCACAGGTCTTCATGCATCGCCAGCTCCTCCTTCATCTTGACATCGTGCACGCAGTCGGAGAAGGCTGAGATGATGGCCTCCTCAGTCACCTTGGGAATCTTGAGGCGTGCGTTGTTGAAGCGCTGGATGTACTTCTGCAGGGTCTCCCCGGGTTGTTGCTTGATGCGGCGCATGTCGCTCACGGCGGGTGGCCGGTCGCGAGTACCTTGGAATTTGGCGATGAAGCGGGTGCGCATCTCGTCCCAGGAGGAGATCGTGCCTGGGGCCAGGTTCAGGAGCCAGGTGCGGGCCCCGTCCTTGAGCGCCATGGGAAACCAGTTCGCCATGACCATCTTGTCTCCGTTGGCAGCTTCGATGCCCAGCTCATAGAGCTGGAGGAACTCCGCAAGGTCGGCCGTGCCGTCATAACGAGGAGGCAGGTCTGGCTTGAACTTGCCGGGCCACGCGACGCTGCGTAGCTCGGTGGTGAAGGCACGGCAGCCTGCTGTGGCCACAGGAGGCCTTGGGTGACGGAGAGCTTGGTCTTGCATGTCCGCACGCGCTGCAGCTGGGAGCAGCGCGGGGTCTTGGCGTGTGGGAGCAGGAGCGTGGTCGCTACATGCTGGAGCAGGGAGCGCCCGAGCAGCTTCTTGCGGGCGAGGGACTTCTTGGCAGCTCTGCTCTTGCCGCGCTGGCACCTGATGGAGCGGGTTCTGCCCAGGGGCCACGCGCCTTGGAGCCATGGCGCCTTCTTGAGGAGGAGGCGGCTGGGGCGCCGGAGCCTCGTCGCCTGCGCGGGGCGGGGTGCGGTGCAGCGAAACGGACGGCGCAGGAGAGCCCCCTGCGGCGCGGGCAAGCTCGGCGACGCGGTCAAGCCATTCTTCGTAGACGTCGTCGACGGGACAGTAGTGCAGGAGCTCGTTTGCCACGATGAGCGCAGCTCGAGCCTCCATGGGTGCGCGGAGCGCGCGGGACGAAGAACCAGCTGGGGTGAGCGAGGGAGTAGCGGTGCGGCCGTCTTGCCGCACTGACGGATGCTGAGACGATGCTTGCTGCTCGTCCCCCGCCGGGCCGGTGGCGGCATTGGCGGCAGGTGACGGGGAACGGCGAGGACGCCCGCCGACAGGAGCCGTCTGGGCGACGCGGGAAGCGAGAGCGGCCCGGCGCTCGGCGCGGGCCCAACGAGCGTCAGACATGGGCGCGATGGTCGGACGAGAACGGGGTGGTGGAAGACGAATTCCGGCGCCCCCCTACCTGGCACGCCAAATGTCAGATTTCGGGTTCCGGCAGACCCTTGAGGTTCGGACACTGGGGTGCGTGCGGAGATTTCGCCTCCTACCTACCTGCACCCCTCCGCCTCACTAAGATCTAAGCTATGGAAAGAACGACACAAGAGACGTGGGGTTTATACTGGTTCGGGCCACCGTTGTGGTGTAATACCCTACTCCAGTGTGTGGTGTGGTGGATTGCCTCTTGGGCTGATGATGATGAACAATACAAGGAAGAACAGCCTCGCAAGGGTCTGTTCTTTGCTGGGGGGGGACGAACTGCTAGGAGGAGTTCAGTCACCCTTCTCTCTCTCTGATTTCGATCCGATACTTAATCCTCGATCTTTGTCTCTAACCTTCCTTTTACCTCGAACTAGAACCCTGATCCTTGTGGGTGGCTGGTCCTATTTATAGGCAATGGCCCTGGGCCTCTTCCCAAATATTGAGCGGGAAGGGCGCCAACAATTGGCCATTTTGAAGGGGAACATCTAGTACACTTATCCTGACTAAAGTTGGTCCTCGCCTGCACAAAGCTCTGGTGGTGACGCCGTCTTGGGCTCCACGATGACCTTCGTCTTGCGGTCCTCCTGGTCTTGGTCTTGTTGCACCGAAACGGCAACCTTTGCCTGATGCCTCGGTACTCCGCGGCTGCGCTTGCTCCCTTTGCACCAAAGGGGAAAGGAGGACACTGCGCGGGCTGGCGCCCGCCTGGCGCCCTTGGTCGTCATGGCTTGCGTCACGGGCACCTCATGAGGTACCCCGCCTTGATCTCTCTGCCTCCTCGCGAGCCAGCCTGGTGAGGCCGTGCCTGAGGAAGCTCTGTGTCGTCCACCCCGCAAGGCTTGGCCCCTCGCGAGGGTCTTGGGTCCGTGTTGATGAAGATGGGCCGTGCTGGGCCCCCCTTTGAGCCACGCCGCAGGCCGCAGGCAGGCAAGTCTGGGGACCCCCGTTCCCAGAACGCCGACATTGCCAGACACCTTGGCCAAGAAAAGTCGAGAACAATGGCAACATTAACAAGCCTCATGACCCGCTTTTGCGCGGGTGAGGACAGCTGGCTAGGCAGATGCAGCACCAGCGACCCAAGCACATCCGAAGTTAGAGATGAAAACGGGAAATCACGATGCAGCAAAAATAATAAGCGTCGGAATAAAGAAGACAGCCCGAAGAGCACGGCGGTAAACGCCGGATTCCGAAGCTCTCGGCCAGGTCAACAAAAGCCGCCCTTTAAAGGCGCTAGAGATGAACTGTCCAGCCTGAACAAAATTCTTGACCAAGTATGTCAGATCCATAGCACCCCTGGTAAACCCGCTAATCATACCCACAGAAAATGTTGGGTCTTCAAGCAGTCCGGCAAGCTCAACGTCGTACACAAGGGGGAGGATACACCAAGCGAAGATGAGGATGAGCCTCTCAAGCAAGACACTGGGGAACAAAAGAAGTTTCCATCAGAAGTCAAAATAGTCAACGTATTACACATGATCAAGGGAAGCAAAGCAGCCCTCCTAGATAAATATGCCCAAGGGCCTATCACCGCGAAACCCTGCCGCTGGTCGTCTCAACCGGTCACTTTCGACCATCGTGATTACTCAGCAAGTATCCGGCGGGCAGGATGGGCTCCCTTGGTATTAGACCCAATAATTGACGGATACCACTTTGCACGAGTCCTGATGGACGGTGGCAGCAGTTTAAACCTGATATACCAGGATACAATCCGCGAAATGGGGATAGACCCAATGAATATTTGCCATAGCAACACTACCTTTAAAGGAGTAACGCCAGGCCCAGGGGCTCACTGCGCGGGCTCCCTGCTACTAAAGGTTATATTCGGCTTCCCCGATAACTCCCGTAGTGAACATTTAACCTTCCACATTGCTCCGTTCCAATGCAATTATCATGCACGACTTGGACGCGAAGCTTTTGCTCGCTTTAATGCAATACCGCATTATGCTTCCCTCACGCTCAAGATGCCCGATCCACGTGGCATCATTACATTAAACGGAAGTATTAAGCGATCTTTACGCGCCGAAGAGAATGTGACTGCCTTGGCAGCCGCACACTAAAAACGGCCTCACCAACTAAAGCATTTGATAGGTCGTCAAGACCACGGACGCGGTTAGACGAGTCCGGCGCTACTATATGTAATTTGTATCGGATTGATGGCCACACCCCTATTACAAATACAAGGGGCTCAACATGCACAGACAAGTGGCAATTTCTACTCATTTCTAGTTATACATGGTTTCTTTAAAAAATCAACTTTTTGCATGACAACTTTTTCACCTAAGTTCCTCTCTTTTACAGATGACCATCGTGCTACACCCGTCCAGGATACGGCACAACGGAGACACAGGCGCAGACGTGCAGCAGGGACCCGCTCCAAGGATTCTTTTTAGATTAAGACCCTGTGTAAACCTTTTTTACTGTCTCTTGTTGATACACATCCATCGAATTCTCAGCACAATTGAGAAGGATGCTGGCGTCTTGGCATGTGGCCACGTCAGAATAATGCACATACCTGGACACAAGGGGCTTCTTACAAAGGGCACTATTTAAGCCTGGTTTATACCATAAAGACCGAATACCTTAGGGAGTGTTCGGCGTTGCGAGTTTGGCCTTATATGCATCAGCTCCGAATCATTGTCTTTGGTCAAATGTTGGGTTTGCCCGGCTCCTGTGTTTTGGTGCCTTACGTTCCGCTTTATCGGCTAAGGCAGCACTAGGAGAACTACTGCGATTGTGCCCAGGTTCATCCGGACAAGCACCTCAGTAGAGAAAGCCGAAAACTGACTGTCATGATATAGCGTGAGACTGGTCAACCACTCGATGACCTATCGAAATGTTAGAATTCCTCCGCCTTAACGAAGGGTCGTTTTCTGGCCAGGCATGTATGCACCCCGAGATTGGGAGAGCGCAGAGCCACCAGGGGCTATCTAGTAGCCCCACTGTCAAACTCTTATGGCTAAGTGAAAGTGTTAAAGCATTATAGTACGGTTGCCTCGCTCGCTGCGCTATCACCTCCTTAATAGGACCAAGACGTTGGGTTAAGTGTGAACACATGTTTTTTGCGAGCACCTCCGCATTATATGCATGGGGGCTGAAGCCGACGACTGCAATCTTTCAGGTTATACACATGTATGCATAAACGGCCGCACAGGAGGCACCATATTACTTTCAGGCAAAAGTATAAACACAGCCTTATAAAATTTCATAAAAACATTGTGTTTACAATGGGAATACATATAACTCAAACATAATATTCTTGAAGCACTGGGCCTCTATCAAATGAGCACCCTCAAGAACCTCCTCGAAATAGTGCTCGGCAGCCACTCGGCCTATGGCCGAACCCTGCGCCGCAACAGTGGTAGCGTCCATCTCGGCCCAGTATGCTTTAACACGGGCAAGGGCCATCCGCGAGCCTTCTATGCATGCCGACCTCTTCATCGCATTAATGCACGGCACCGCACCAAGGAATTGCTGCACTAAGCTGAAATAGTTGTTTGGCTTTGCCTTTTCCGGCCATAGATGATCCACGACAGACCTCATGGCGAGTCCGGACAACCTATTTAGTTCGGCCCATTCGGCTAGCTGATCAGTCAATGAAGCGGACGCTCTGGAACGTTGAATTGCGACCAGAACAGCTTGTCCACCTCAAAATATGTTTGACCTTGGAAGTATTTGGCCGCATCGGCAGCGCTCGCCGCCAAGTCCATATACGCATCCGCCAAACTCCACAGCCGATCCAGAGGGGCATACCGTGGATCTCCGAACTTCCTCCGTAGCATGAAGGGCTTCCCAGCTGCAATATCCCCGGCTTCCCGCAGCTCCTCCTTCTTCGCTCTCATAGAAGAGCGGGTGTCTTTGTCTGCCATCGTGGCCTTCTCAAGGTCTGTTGCCTTCGCTCGGTTTTCTTTTTCAAGGAGCCGGCAACGGTCGACAGTGTCTTTTAGTTCTACGGCCATCTTGGCCATCTTCTCTTTGCTCCCGCAATGTGCGACCTTCTCGGCTTTCAACTCTTCGGCCGCCTTCAAAGCAGCCGCATTACTAATCCTCGCTTGTTCCTTGGCTCGGGCAAGTTCTGCCTGCAAGGTTTCCACAGTGGCAGCTCCATCTGCAGTCACAACATAATTAAAGATACGGGCATCATGATGCTCTTACTACATGGCATTCACCAGAAAATAACACTTACCCTGTGCCTCATCAAGCCTCTTGTTAACAAGCTCGATGTCGGCGTCTGCCGCATCCAGTTGTCGTTTTAATTCGGCAAACTCACTAGTCCGGCTAGCCACCGGAGCTTCCATGCACATAAAAGCAGTCTGGTTGTTGCCTGGGACTATGATCCTCTATTCACCATCGTTCTCGACGACAACCAGAGTCTCAGGGGCTACTATCTACAAAGGGCACACCTAACATGTGTGATACTATCACATATTATCTCACGTACCTCAAAGCATGTCAGTAGACTCATAAAGGCTTCATGTAATTCGCTTTCGGCGGACGAAATTCTCTCCATCACCGTACCCATCAGCGTACGGTGTTCTTATGAGATGGCCGCTCGACCCACCAGCTCCCTCAGAATGTCCGATCGCATACCAGACGGTGCCGGACTCTTTTGTTTGCTCTCATCGAGAGCCAGACGCTGGGGACTTCGGGGGTCTATGAGATTATCTTCTGGCCTCACAGGATCCGGAGAGTCCCTCCGTGACGACACTTCGGGGTCGCCCGCTTCTTGAGCGGAGGAGTCCGGGGGAGGCGTTTCGCTCTCCATCATCTCCGGAAGAAGATCCCCCGAAGACGAGCTCAGCTGAGAGGGGCTAAGGCCCGAACTGCAAGATATATGCGGAGATTATTTTCTCAGAAGAAAGATGGTATACCTTCACTATTAAAGTATTTTTTGGATCACTTACGACTCGTTGGAGGGCTGATCCCCCCGCGGACTTTGTGCGGCAAGAGCACCCCCCGAGGCAGGACCCTCTGTTGGAGACTTCTTCTCCCGTTTGGAGGCCTCGGCTTCCAGATCCTCGGAAGCAGTCCTTTTCCTCCCCCGGTTATCCTCCTTCATGGAGGCGCTCATTCCCTCGGTTGGAACTGGCAGCCATGGGGGCCCGCGTCTGCCCGTATTATTCCCCTATGTATCTTCCTTCGAGGGCTCCGGGCAAGGTGCGAGCTTGAGCATCTTTTCCAATACCAGATTCTCCAAACCCTCGGGGAGGGGGGCCAAGCACCGAATCATCTTCGCCTTTGTTAGCCAGTCCTGGTCAAAGAGCAAACTCTCAGAAATAACTTCATGATGAATAAAAGACTGTGTGTTCGGCTAGAGGATTTCTTACTTGTTCGGCGGCGTTGTTACTGCTCAGGCCCACATCCTTGGTAGTATCAGGACACTCTATTTGAGGCCGAGGAAACTTTGAATGGCACGCGGTTGTTCTGGGTTCGAAGGGGCCGGTGTTTGCAAGGCTGGACTTGACGAACCAGCATAACTTGCATTACCACAACTAAATTAAAATCTCCCTCAAAGAGATCTTGAATGCGGCTTTGCAGTATAGGCATGTCCTTGGCTGGACCCCAGCTCAGACCTCTGCTAATCCATGACATCAGTTGTGGTGGGGGGCCCGAGCGGAAAGCGGGGGCAGCCGCCCACTTGGCACTTCTGGGAGCCGTGACGTAAAACCACTCCCATTGCCATAATTCGGACACCTCTGGAAAGGAACCTTTCGGCCATGGAGCTCCTGCCATCTTGCCTATTGATGCGCCTCCGCACGCTGCATGTTGCCCCTCGATCATCTTCGGCTTCACTTCAAAGGTCTTGAGCCACAGGCCGAAGTGAGGGGTAATGCGGAGGAAGGCCACACACACGACAATAAATGTCGAGATGTGGAGAAAGGAGTTCGGAGCTAGATCGTGGAAATCTAGCCCGTAATAGAACATCAAAACCTTGATGAAGGGATCCAGAGTGAGGCCTAGGCCTCGGAAGAAGTGGGAGACGAACACGACGTTCTCGCTGGGTTCGGAAGTAGGGACGACCTGCCCTCGAGCAGGCAGCCGATGCGAAACCTCGGCGGTCAGGTATCTGGCCTCCCTTAACTTCTTGATATCTTCTTCCGTAACGGAGGAGGGCATCCATCGGCCTTGAAGGCTGGATCCAGACATGATTGAAGATCTAGAGCACCTGACCTGGGCTTTGGGTGTTAGAACTCGATGCGGGGGAGGGGTTCGATTGAGCACGAGAGGGAAAAGCGAAAACCTTATCCCTTTATAAAGAGGATGAATATCAAGCGTCCTCTCCGTAGCCATTTGGGACTTACCTATATTCTAGGAGTCCTAGACACGGTTGGGTTACCCACGGCCATAGTAATGAGGACCCCGTAATTGGGGGAACACGATCTCTGCTTTGACAAGACGTGTCAAGAAACCACCTCGCGTTATGTGTGGAGCTGGTTGAAGAAAAACGGTTCGAATAATCACCGGGCCATGACATAACGTCATGCTGCCAAAACAAGTCAGCAAATTAGATTTGTGAAAATATTATTCTCTCTATGGTGGTATGTGGAACTTATTTTGCAGGGTCGGACACTATCCTCGTATTCAAGTTCTTTTGTGATGTATTCGGAGAAGGAACCCGCCTTGCAATGCCGAAGACAGTACTGCGCGCCGGACTCATCATCATTGAAGCCTGGTTCAGGGGCTACTGAGGGAGTCCTGGATTAGGGGGTCTCCGGACAGTCGGACTATCTCCATTGGCCAGACTGTTAGACTATGAAGATACAAGATTGAAGACTTCGTCTCGTGTCCGGATGGGACTCTATTTGGCGTGGAAGGCAAGCTAGGAAATACGGATATGGATATCTCCTCCTTTGTAACCGACCTTGTGTAACCCTAACCCTCTCTGGTGTCTATATAAACTGAAGGGTTTTAGTTCGTAGGACAATAACCACAACATACAATCATACCATAGGCTAGCTTCTAGGGTTTAGCCTCTCTGATCTCGTGGTAGATCTACTCTTGTACTACCCATATCATCAATATTAATCAAGCAGGACGTAGGGTTTTACCTCCATCAAGAGGGCCCGAACCTGGGTAAAACATCGTGTCCCCTGCCTCCTGTTACCATCCGGCCTAGACGCACAGTTCGGGACCCCCTACCGAGATCTGCCGGTTTTGACACCGACGGTAGCCTTTTCGATAAGTAAGAGTGTCGAACCCAACGAGGAGCAGAAGGAAATGATAAGCAGTTTTCAGTAAGGTGTCCTCTGCAAGCACTGAAATTATCGGTAACAAATAGTTTTGTGATAAGGTAATTTGTAACGAGTAGCAAGTAATGCAAGTAAATAAGGTGCAACAAGATGGCCCAATCCTTTTTGTAGTAAAGGACAAGCCTGGACAAACTCTTATATAAAGGAAAGTGCTCCCGAGGACACATGGGAATTATCGTCAAGCTAGTTTTCATCACGCTCATATGATTCGCGTTCGGTACTTTGATAATTTGATATGTGGGTGGACCGGTACTTGGGTACCGCCCTTACTTGGACAAGCATCCCACTTATGATTAACCCCTATTGCAAGCATCCGCAACTACAACAGAAGTATTAAGGTAAACCTAACCATAGCGTGAAACATATGGATCCAAATCAGCCCCTTACGAAGCAACGCATAAACTAGGGTTTAAGCTTCTGTCACTCTAGCAACTCATCATCTACTTATTACTTCCCAATGCCTCCCTCTAGGCCCAAACAATGGTGAAGTGTCATGTAGTCGACGTTCACATGCCACCACTAGAGGGATGACAACATACATCTCATCAAAATATCGAACGAATACCAAATTCACATGACTACTTATAGCAAGACTTCTCCCATGTCCTCAAGAACAAACATAACTACTCACAAAGCATATTCATGTTAATAATCAGAGGGGTATTAATATGCATAATGGATCTGAACATATGATCTTCCACCAAGTAAACCAACTAGCATCAACTACAAGGAGTAATCAACACTACTAGCAACCCACAGGTACCAATCGGAGGTTTGGATACAAAGATTGGATACAAGAGATGAACTAGGTTTTGAGATGAGATGGTGCTGGTGAAGATGTTGATGGATATTGACCCCCTCCCAGTGAGAGGATCGTTGGTGATGACGATGGTGATGATTTCCCCCTCCCGGAGGGAAGTTTCCCCGACAGAACAGCTCCGTCGAAGCCCTAGATTGGTTCCGCCAAGGTTCCACCTCGTGGCGGCGGAGTTTCATCCCGTGAGCTAGCTTATGATTTTTTCCTCGATGAAAGACTCCATATAGCCAAAGATGGGCATCAGAGGGCCACCAGGGGGCCATGAGGCAGGGGGCACGCCCAGGGGGGTAGGGCGCGCCCCCCACCCTCGTGGATGGTGGGTGGCCCCCTTTGGTACTTCTTTCGCCCAATATTTTTTATATATTCTGAAAATAATTCCCGTGGAGTTTCAGGATTTTCGGAGATGTGCAGAATAGGTCTCTAATATTTGCTCCTTTTCCAACCCAGAATTCCAGCTCCCGGCATTCCCCCTCTTCATGTAAACCTTTTAAAATAAGAGAGAAAAGGCATAAGTATTGTGACATAATGTGTAATAACAGCCCATAATGCAGTAAATGTCGATATAAAAGCATGATGCAAAATGGACGTATCACCTACCAGCAGATTAAGGACAGCGCCATGGACACCCAGCTCCATGGTGATCTCATTGAGCACCCGTGGCAACTGTATGGGAGGTAGACTCCCATTCTACTCATTTGATCTTATTTGTATTCATGTGAGATTTAAACAATTATTTTCACCCTGGACCATTCATTGTTATTTTAATTATTTGGATTGGAACATTTGTTGTAATTGAGATGATTATTGTACTATATGATGCTAAAACATTAATAGGTTTGATTTATATGAAGGAAATATATCCTAGAGGCAATAATAAGGTTGTTATTTTATATTTCCTTAGTCATGATAAAGGTTTATTATTCATGCTATAATTGTATTGATCGGAAACCTAAATACATGTGTGAATACATAAACAAGTATCATGTCCCTGGTAAGCCTCTACTAGACTAGCTCGTTGATCAAAGATAGTTAAGATTTCCTAACCATAGACATGTGTTGTCATTTGATAACGGGATCACATCATTAGGAGAATGATGTGATGGACAAGACCCATCCATTAGCTTAGTATAATGATCGTTAAATTGTTATTGCTTTCTTCATGTCAAATACATATTCCTTCGACTATGAGATTATGCAACTCCTGGATACCGGAGGAATACCTTGTGTGCTATCAAACATCACAACATAACTGGGTGATTATAAAGATGCTCTACAGGTATCTCTGAGGTGTTTGTTGGGTTGGCATAGATCGAGATTAGGATTTGTCACTCCGAGTATCGAAGAGGTATCTCTAGGCCCTCACGGTAATGCACATCATAATAAGCCTTGCAAGCAATGTGACTAATGAGTTAGTTGCGGGATGATGCATTACGGAACGAGTAAAGTGACTTGCCGGTAACGAGATTGAACTAGGTATGAAGATACCGACGATCGAATCTTAAGCAAGTAATATACCGATGACAAAGGGAATAATGTATGTTGTCATAACAGTTCTACTGATAAAGATCTTCGTAGAATATGTAGGAACAAATATGAGCATCCAGGTTCCGCTATCGGTTATTGATCGGAGAGGTGTCTCAGTCATGTCTACATAGTTCTCAAACCCGTAGGGTCCGCACGCTTAATGTTCGATGACAATTTTGTATTATATGAGTTATGTGATTTGGTGACCGAATGTTGTTTGGAGTCCCGTATGAGATCATGGACATGACAAGGAGTCTCGAAATGGTCGAGAGTTAAAGATTGATATATAGGACGATGGTATTCGGACATCTGAAGTGTTTCGAGATGCACCGGGTACTTATCGGGTCACCGGAAGGGGTTACGGGCACCCCCCCCCCCACGCGCGCAAAAGATATGGGCCTTATTGGCCAAGAGGGAAAACACACCAGCCACAAGGGGGCTGGTGCGCCCCCCATATGGGCTGGCCAAATTGGAGAAGGAAAGGAAAAAGGGAATAGGATTCCCCCTTCCCCCTCTTCTCTTCCTACTCCGAATAGGAATAGGAAAGGGGGCGAATTGGGAGGACCCCAAGTAGGATTCCTCCTACTTGGGGTGCCCCCTTGGCTGCCTCTCCTCCCCTCCAAACTATATATATGA